>NC_047118.1:86870112-86890112 GCF_902500255.1 Thalassophryne amazonica
GTGTGATTGCGTCAGACAAGCTTGAACCCTCGTGCGCATGCGTGAGTTTTTTCACGCCTGTTGGTTGCGTCATTCACCTGTGGGCAGGCTTTGAGTGAGCACTGGTCCACCCCTCGTCGGAATTCCTTTGTCTGACTTCTTCCTGAGAGACTGGCGCTTTGCTTGATCAAAATTTTTTCAGAAACTCTAAGGCACATCCAAGTGGACACCATTCGAGAAATTCTGACGGTTTTCCGTGAAAATTTTAACGGCTGATGAGAGATTAAGGAGTGTTACTGTCGCTTTAAGGACAGCCCATGGTGCCAGACGGTGCACCGCGCCCCGAGCCGCCGTCGTCAGTCTGTTTCAAGCTGAAAACTTCCAAATTTAAGCCTCTGTTGACCCAGGATGTCGTGAGAGAACGGAGAAGTTTCAGAAGAGGTCGGGATCAGCAGTTTATCCGGACATTCCACTGTTAAAGGAGATTTTGTAATGAAAGACGTGCGGACGGATTCGCGCGTCGCCACCCAACAGCTCATCACGCGGCGCCACAGCAAAACACCTCCGTTGGAAGCATTACAGGACAAGTTTGAACATGCCCAGCTGTTAAACAATTTCTCGGATACTCACTCGACTGAAAGCCATCGAAAACCGCCTGAATCTTACTAATGGTTATCAACACGGAGGTGTTTTGCTGTGGCGCCGCGCCATGAGCGGCTGGGTGCCGACGCGCGAATCCGTCCGCACGTCTTTCATTACAAAATCTACTTTAACAGTGGAATGTCCGGATAAACTGCTGATTCCGACCTCTTCTGAAACTTCTCTGTTCTCTCACGACATCCTGGGTCAACAGAGGCTTAAATTTGGAAGTTTTCAGCTTGAAACAAGCTGACGACGGCGGCTCAGGGCGCGGCGCGCCGTCCGGCTCTGTGGGCAGTCCTTAAATCGACAGTAACACTCCATAATCTCTCATCATCATCTTTGGCTTTTCACGTGAGGTAAATCTGCCCTACGATTGGACTTTGGAAAACCATGTGACGGTGAACCAACCGATTGGACACTCACATTGCGCACGTCATCACACAGCTTCTATGAGGAGTATAAAGAGGGCCAATGTCTGGGTCGAAAGTCTGCAGAGTTAACTTTTCAGCAAAAAAAGTACGTTTCTATCTCATATCATTAAAAAGTTATTTATAATTTAGTAAAGCTTGGTCTTAGCCGTAGTATACGATGGCGTCAGCCCCAGAGGGTTAATGCTGTGTTCCAAGAAGGATTTTAGCCATGGGAAGTATCATTACCTTCCTTCAGATGCCAGTGTTTCAGAAGCTGACCGAATTAGTCAGGTATGTGGTCCGACTCTCTCCAGGTATCTTAGACTGTACAAGTCTGTACTGCTCCCAGTAAGTGTAGATACAAACTATGCAATAGTAAGTCCCTTTGGCTGCTCCCTTGTTTGCACTCAGGGTCGCCACAGTAAATCCAAGGTGGAAATGTGGCAGGGGTGGGATTTGAACCCGGAACCATCTGCGCTGAAACAAAGTGCATTAACCACTTGGCCACCACCCCTGCAGATACAAACTATGCAATACATTTGTTAAATCTGCTTCACCGGACGCACACCAAACTGATTCTACCCACTGTATATGGCTATATGTGTGTGTGTGTGTGTGTATACGAGGTCTGTTTGAAAAGTATCAGACCTTTTTATTTTTTTCAAAAACCATATGGATTTGAATCACATGTGATTGCATCAGCCAAGCTTGAACCTTTGTGCGCATGCGTGAGTTTTTTCATGCCTGTCGGTTGCGTCATTCGCCTGTGAGCAGGCTTTGTGTGAGCAGTGGTCCACCCCTCTCGTCGGATTTTTATTGCGAATAAAATGTCTGAACGATTTGGAGCTTTGCTGCATCAAATTTTTCCAGAAACTGTGAGAGACCTCCAGGTGGACACCATTCGGAAAATTCAGATGGCTTTCAGGGACGATTTTATGGGGATTACACAGATTAAGGAGTGCTCCAGCTGCTTTAAAGACCGCCCACAGCGTCTGAGAGCGCGGCGCACTCCGAGCGCTGATCGACAGGCTGAAACAACCAGATCATTTCCAACGTGAAGGCTTTGTTGATCCGGGACGTCGTCTGACTTACACAACAATGGCAGAAGACGTGGACATCAGTACTTTTTCAGCACATTCCACTGTTACAGGAGTTTTTTTCATGGAAAGAGGAGCAGAGGGATGCTCCATCGTGCCGCTCATGGCGCGGCACAAAAACTCCTGTAACAGTGGAATGTGCCGTTCATTTCCAAACTGGACGCTCTGTTGATCCGGGACGTCGTCTGACTAGCACAGGAATTGCGGAAGACGTGGACATCAGCACTTTTTCGGCACACTGAGACAGACGTGCAGAGGAATACCACGCGTCGAGGTGGAGCCGCATGGCGCAAAGCAAAGCCGTGATGAAGCCTCACAGGACATGTTGGGGCATGTGTGTGTATATATACGAGGGCTGTCAATAAAGTAACGGTCCTTTTTATTTTTTTCAAAAACTATATGGATTTCATTCATATGTTTTTACGTCAGACATGCTTGAACCCTCGTGCGCATGCGTGAGTTTTTCCACGCCTGTCGGTGACGTCATTCGCCTGTGAGCACTCCTTGTGGGAGGAGTCGTCCAGCCCCTCGTCGGAATTCCTTTGTCTGAGAAGTTGCTGAGAGACTGGCGCGTTGTTTGATCAAAATTTTTTCTAAACCTGTGAGACACATCGAAGTGGACACGGTTCGAAAAATTAAGCTGGTTTTCAGTGAAAATTTTAACGGCTGATGAGAGATTTTGAGGTGATTCTGTCGCTTTAAGGACTTCCCACGGTGCGAGACGTCACTCAGCGCTCTCAGCCGCCGTCGTCAGCCTGTTCAAGCTGAAAACCTCCACATTTCAGGCTCTATTGATCCAGGACGTCGTGAGAGAACAGAGAAGTTTCAGAAGAAGTCGGTTTCAGCATTTTATCCGGATATTCCACTGTTAAAGGAGATTTTTTTAATGAAAGGTGTGCGGACGGGTCCGCGCGTCGGGACGCAGCCGCCGCGACGCTCCGCCACAGGAAAAACACCTCTGTTGAAAGCCTTAAGGACAAGTTGGAACATGTCCTGCCTGTTAAACAATTTCTCATATACTCACTCCACTGAAAGCCATCAAAAGCCGCCTGGATTTTACAAATGGTTATCAACACGGAGGTGTTTTTCCTGTGCCACCGCACCGCGTCGGCTGCGTCCCGACGCGCGGACCCGTCCGCACGTCTTTCATTAAAAAAAATCTCCTTTAACAGTGGAATATCCGGATAAAATGCTGAAACCGACTTCTTCTGAAACTTCTCTGTTCTCTCACGACGTCCTGGATCAATAGAGCCTGAAATGTGGAGGTTTTCAGCTTGAACAGGCTGACGACGGCGGCTGAGAGCGCTGCGCAACGTCTCGCACTGTGGGAAGTCCTTAAAGCGACAGAATCACCTCAAAATCTCTCATCAGCCGTTAAAATTTTCACTGAAAACCAGCTTAATTTTTCGAACCGTGTCCACTTCGATGTGTCTCACAGGTTTAGAAAAAATTTTGATCAAACAACGCGCCAGTCTCTCAGCAACTTCTCAGACAAAGGAATTCCGACGAGGGGCTGGACGACTCCTCCCACAAGGAGTGCTCACAGGCGAATGACGTCACCAACAGGCGTGGAAAAACTCACGCATGCGCACGAGGGTTCAAGCATGTCTGACGTAAAAACATATGAATGAAATCCATATAGTTTTTGAAAAAAATAAAAAGGACCCTTACTTTATTGACAGCCCTCGTATATATATATATATATATACACACACACACATATATATACACGAGGTCTGTTAGAAAAGTATCGGACCTTTTTACTTTTTGCAAAAACCTGATGGATTTGAATCACGTGTGTTTGCATGAGCCAACCTTGAACCTTCGTGCGCATGTGTGAACTTTTTCACGCCTGTTGATTGCATCATTTTCTGGTGAGCAGCATTTAAGCAGTGGTGTCAAAAGTACACACATTTGTTACTTAAGTAGAAGTATAGATACTGCAGTTTAAAAAACACTCTGGTAAAAGTTGAAGTATCAACTTGACCTCTTTACTCAAGTAAAAGTGAAAAAGTATGTGCTCCAAAACCTACTTAAAGTATAAAAGTATAAAGTAACCTAAAAAAAAAAAAAAAAAAAAAAAAAAAGGTAGATGCCACTATATGAATTGAAAGCTTAATTTAAAAACTGATTCGTTCTACATGTGGCCCAAGACCCAAAACCCAAAATTACCCCCCAACACCACCTGCACGAAAATGTTTCAATTCTAGAAGCTCTGAAATGCAGCCTGGGACTATTCCAGACAATAAACTGCAGTGAGTGTAGCATCCATTTAGTGAAGGAAAAAAAAAAAAAAACACAACTTTCCTTGTTCAAATTCATTCTGCTGTTACTAGGATGCAGCAGTTTTCTAGTTTGGCAGATAGTTCTGGAGGAAATCACTGAAGAAATTAACACATTGAAAATATGGTCTGACCAAAACAAACTGTCATTAAATAAGACAGGGATGAAGTGGAGGTGTAAAAGAGTCACTAGGTGTTCACAGGAAACATTTATTATATTATATTATATCTATTTATTTATTTATGTATGTTCATTGTTAGTTGCTTTTATATTTTCTGTTGTGTTTCTGTTCAGGTTCTTTTTGTCTCTTTCTCTAAAATTGTATATAATAATCATTAGATTATTAATATATAAACAAAAATAAATTTAAGGAATATTACAATTTGAAAACAAATGCACCCAAACGTGAAGACAGCTGGAACTGCTTAATGCTAAGTTTTAACATTGAAAATGCCATAGACATGCTAACGCGTTAGCGTCGCTCCCGTTTTTAAGTTATAAAATACATCTATCAACTGTTTCAGAAGACCAAAACAGGTCGGTTTAACATAGAAAAGGTAAATAATACTCACAGAAGTATGCTCTTTAGGGTTTTAGCGGGGGAAAATTAAGCGAAAGAAAGAATAAACGAAGCAATAGGTCGAAGCATTGCTTCAATCTGCGAACCACTGCTTCGATTGGTTCACGGTTCAAAGCAAAGCCGTGCTGCAGAAAAGTTGATTACAGGCACACATGATGTGAAATATATATATATACATTAAACTGAAGCCAAGAGTAACGAGGCTGTTTGTTTTAAAAATGTAAGGAATAGAAAGTACAGATACTTGTGTGAAAATGTAATGAGTAGAAGTCAGAAGTAGGCAGAAAAATAAGTAAAGGAGTAAAGTATAGATACCTAAAAAGTGTACTTAAGTACAGTAACGAAGTATTTGTATTTCGTTACTTGACACCTCTGCATTTAAGTGAGGACATGTGTTGTGCGCTCAGTGGATTTTCATTTCAAGGAAAAAGACGGAACAACTGGAGCAGCGCCTCATCAAATTTTGCCAAAAACTGGGCGACAGCCAGGTGGAAACCATTCGGATGATTCAGACGGCTTTCGGTGACTTTTCAGTCGTGTGACTATCCGAGAAATTGTGTAAGAGGTGGGCATGTCACAGCATGTCCTGTGAGACTTCAACACAGAGGCGCTTTTGCTCCGCTGTTAGCAGGAGCATGAATTTCACCGTCACTCTTTTCATGGCCAAATCTTCTGTCACAGTGGAATGTGCCAAAAAAGTGCTGATGTCCACCTCTTCCGCAATTTCTCGGACAGTTACATGACGGTCCCACATCACCACAGCGTTCACTTTGGAATAATCTGGTCATTTCAGCATATTGATGGCCGATCGGAGCGCGGATCGCTCTCCACCGTTGTGCGGACGTCTTTAAACCGGTTGTACCTGTTATGTGTCGGACGCAGCTCGGAGAACCGACCAGCGTTTGAAGGACCCAGTATGAAATAAGCAGAGCATGGTACAAAGGCTAACTGAATTTAATACATAACAGTGATGTGATACAAAACAACAAAAGGAGTGTGCGGTCTGGCGTGGTGGTGATACGGTGCGCTCCCAGCAGCGCTAACGGTCCGGAGCCAGAAGCCGTTCGGACCCAAGGACCCCGCCGACACCCCCCAGGTGGCCGCAACAAACCGAGTCTGTGAAAGAAGGAACCATTATGTGAGTCCACACTCTACACACAGAGAGACCACTCAAAGGTGTACATAAACAGCAAACACTTCCTGGCTTAATTACTAATCAGCTTCCCAACCTGCAGGCATGGAACATCCAGTTCACAAAACTCCACTGCAGTGGAAGCCGATACATGACTAACGTACAGCTCAATATAATAAGGTGTGAGGGACACCACATTTACTGACTGTATAAACGTTAGTCACAAAATCTAACGTACCTCAGGAAGTGTGCTGACGAGCGTGAGACCTCACCCCCTCCTCTTTCACAGACCGTGCATCAAACCCTGGACGTTCTCTGCATCCACTGATGATGAGATGGCACCCGAGACGACGATCTCACCCGTCTGGTCACAAGGTCGAGTCTCTGGCAAATACACACTGTATACTCCAGTCTTAAATGCCACCATGTTCCAATCCATACAGATGCACCACAGCTGTGAGTCCTGACGAGCCGCAGGTGATCAGGGTGAGGTCATGATAACCTCAGCAACACAGCCACTCAGTCCCAAATGCAAGCCACCTGGAAGGAAAACCAAAAGACAGAAACAAAAAGGCAGCCAGGCCCCCCCAGCCATACAACAGTACCGCTCCTTAATCTGTGTGATGCCCATAGGATCGTCACTGAAAGCCGTCTGAATAATCCGAATGGTTTCCACCTGGCTGTCGCCCAGTTTCTGGCAAAATTTGATGCAGCGCTGCTCCAGTCGTTCCATCTTTTTCCTTGAAATGAAAATCCACCGAGCACACGACACACACCTCACACAAAGGCTGCTCACCAGAAAATGATGCAATCGACAGGCATACGAAGGTTCAAGGTTTGCTCATGCAAGCACACGTGATTCAAATCCATCAGGTTGTTGCAAAAAATAAAAAGGTCCGATACTTTTCTAACAGACCTCATATATATATATATATATATATATATATATATATATATATATATATATATATATATACTTACACTCACCAAAAATATAAACGCAACACTTTTGGTTTTGCTCCCATTTTGTATGAGATGAACTCAAAGATCTAAAACTTTTTCCACATACACAATATCACCACTTCCCTCAAATATTGTTCACAAACCAGTCTAAATCTGTGATAGTGAGCACTTCTCCTTTGGTGAGATAATCCATCCCACCTCACAGGTGTGCCATATCAAGATGCTGATGAGACACCATGATTAGTGCACAGGTGTGCCTTAGACTGTCCACAATAAAAGGCCACTCTGAAAGGTGCAGTTTTGTTTTATTGGGGGGGTGGGGGGGGGATATCAGTCAGTATCTGGTGTGACCACCATTTGCCTCATGCAGTGCAACACATCTCCTTCGCATAGAGTTGATCAGGTTGTCAATTGTGGCCTGTGGAATGTTGGTCCACTCCTCTTCAATGGCTGTGTGAAGTTGCTGGATATTGGCAGGAACTGGTACACGCTGTCGTATACGCCGGTCCAGAGCATCCCAAACATGCTCAATGGGTGACATGTCCGGTGAGTATGCCGGCCATGCAAGAACTGGGACATTTTCAGCTTCCAAGAACTGCGTACAGATCCTTGCAACATGGGGCCGTGCATTATCCTGCTGCAACATGAGGTGATGTTCTTGGATGTATGGCACAACAATGGGCCTCAGGATCTCGTCACGGTATCTCTGTGCATTCAAAATGCCATCAATAAAATGCACCTGTGTTCTTCATCCATAACAGATGCCTGCCCATACCATAACCCCACCGCCACCATGGGAAACTCGATCCACAACATTGACATCAGAAAACCGCTCACCCACACGACGCCACATACGCTGTCTGCCATCTGCCCTGAACAGTGTGAACCGGGATTCATCCGTGAAGAGAACACCTCTCCAACGTGCCAAACGCCAGCGAATGTGAGCATTTGCCCACTCAAGTCGGTTACGACGACGAACTGGAGTCAGGTCGAGACCCCGATGAGGACGACGAGCATGCAGATGAGCTTCCCTGAGACAGATTCTGACAGTTTGTGCAGAAATTCTTTGGTTATGCAAAACGATTGTTTCAGCAGCTGTCCGAGTGGCTGGTCTCAGACGATCTTGGAGGTGAACATGCTGAATGTGGATGTCCTGGGCTGGTGTGGTTACATGTGGTCTGTGGTTGTGAGGCTGGTTGGATGTACTGCCAAATTCTCTGAAACGCCTTTGGAGACGGCTTATGATAGAGAAATGAACATTCAATACACGAGCAACAGTTCTGGTTGACATTCCTGCTGTCAGCATGCCAATTGCACGCTCCCTCAAATCTTGCGACATCTGTGGCATTGTGCTGTGTGATAAAACTGCACCTTTCAGAGTGGCCTTTTATTGTGGGCAGTCTAAGGCACACCTGTGCACTAATCATGGTGTCTAATCAGCATCTTGATATGGCACACCTGTGAGGTGGGATGGATTATCTCAGCAAAGGAGAAGTGCTCACTATCACAGATTTAGACTGGTTTGTGAACAATATTTGAGGGAAATGGTGATATTGTGTATGTGGAAAAAGTTTGAGATCTTTGAGTTCATCTCATACAAAATGGGAGCAAAACCAAAAGTGTTGCGTTTATATTTTTGTTGAGTGTATATATATATATATACTGCTTACAAAGTACATAGTATTTTCTCTGTTTTTCATGGTCTTGGTTTGCCACATCTAGGCATTTACCACGCCTTCTATTTGCACATTTTACTCCGCCTTACTGTTGCAAAATACTACACTGCTGCTGTACTAATAAAGAAATATCTTATCTCATCTCATGTCCACTGGGCAACCAACCCAGCTAACAGCTAACATTATCATAACGTTACCCTATGGTTCTCACAAGGTCATGAATGTCACCGGTTTCTTCACGTCGTGAGAACGTCCTCAGAACGTTTGAATCGGTCCCCGGCCGACAGCTATCTTTATCATAACGTTACCCCGTGGTTCTCACAAGGTCATGAATGTCACTGGTTTTGTAATGTTCTGAGAATGTTCTCAGAACGTTTGAATTGATCCTTAAAATAATTTTTCTGACGTAAATCAAATGGGAAGAGGAACTTAATAATTTAAAAGCATCATCTGTAATTAGTGCTTCTTTTTATTTTGTAAAATCAAGATGATAACTCACTTTAAAAATTCTAGTTTTGGCATAATGTTAGCAGAACGTTGCAGGGACGTTTTAAAATTTATTTAAGGAAATAGACTGGCTCTTATTTAAGCATGGAGTTATACTGAAACTATAAGATATGCAGAAACTAATATCTATAATTTTGTTTGTTGTTTTGTTGTTATAATCTTTGTTCCTTGGTATCTAAATTGCCTGCTTACTTATGATTTTAAAGTGGAGATGACACTTCAAAAATTAGGGAAAAACTGTTATAAATAGCAAAATATACATACAGTATAGTAAGTTGAAAGTGTTTTTATTCATTGTCACTGAAAAATAAAGTTTGTACAGCTTCTCAAAAGTGTGTTTATTGGAAAGTGCGCTGGCAGTGTTCCATCAGCGGTCACTTGTTGCCGTGATGTCACAGAGTGTAGAGTCCTGTCTTTGTCTGTTCGATCGACAACAGGAACAGATGGACCTCAGCATGGACAGTGACGAGATCAAGAACTTTTCTGACTCCTCTTCAAGTGTGGATTATTTCTGACTCGGATCCTGAGATTGTCACAGCAGTGATTAGTCCCTACAGATTGGAGCCGTATTTTTCGGACGAACATTCAAACCAGGAGCATTCTGGCAGTGAAAATAATGCAGACGGTGTTTATGGTGGAGCCGAAGCAGAGGCAAGATAAATAGACTACCCAAGGCATTTTCTGTTAAAAGCAGACAAGTCTGATTCTTATGTATTTTGATCTGCTGAGTTCAAAAACCACTGTATCTTTACTCTTTCACCTTCTAATTTGCATAAAACAAAATGCCCGTTTGTATTTGGGTTAGAAACAGAAATACAAGTTCCATTCTTCTGTATTTTGACCTGCAGAATTCAAATATTGTTAGCATGCTGTGTCTCTACTCCTTCACTGCCTAATTTGCATAAAATAAAATGGCTGCCCAGTTTTTCATGTTTTCCCAAAGTTCGCTTGTTTTTGCTGAAGAAAGGCAATGACAACTCTTATCTTTGTGCTATTTGAACTGCTGAGTTCATAGTTTCTTATTTGCAAGCTGTATCTTCTCTCCTTCATCCCGAATATGGATGAAACAACATGGCCGCCTGCTGTTTTCATACTTTGTAAAAGCTTGTTCTACAAAAGAAATTGATAACAAAACCAATTTTTCCCCATGCCTCTGCAGAACAGTCAGGCCTACAAATGCATGTATTTGTCAATCTTACTCATACTGGCCTGCTGAAAAACATCTCCTATGGATTTAAAAATCACAGTATCATTATATTCATTCCTTGATGGCATGTGAATGACTTTTGTGTATTTTTTCTTGTGTATGGCAGGTGTGGGCCACCAAGGATCAGGTTTGAGTCCTTTCTTGTTTGCAGTGTTCATAGACACGTTGACAGATGACATCAGACAGGAGTCCCCATGGACTATGATGTTTGCAGATGACATTGTGATCTGTAGTGACAGTAGAGAGCTTCCCTTAGGCAGTATTATTAGAAAGCATTGCTTAAATTTTTATTGTTACACAGATGATACCCAGCTTTATCTATCCATGAAGCCAGAGGACACACACCAATTAGTTAAACTGAAGGAATGTCTTTCAGACATAAAGACATGGATGACCTCTAATTTCCTGCTTTTAAATTCAGATAAAACTGAAGTTATTGTACTTGGCCCAACAAATCTTAGAAACATGGTGTCTAACCAGATCCTTACTCTGGATGGCATTACCCTGACCTCTAGTAATACTGTGAGAAATCTTGGAGTCATTTTTGATCAGGATATGTCATTCAAAGCGCATATTAAACAAATATGTAGGACTGCTTTTTTGCATGTGCGCAATATCTCTAAAATTAGAAAGGTCTTGTCTCAGAGTGATGCTGAAAAACTAATTCATGAATTTATTTCTTCTAGGCTGGACTATTGTAATTCATTATTATCAGGTTGTCCTAAAAGTTCCCTGAAAAGCCTTCAGTTAATTCAAAATGCTGCAGTTAGAGTACTGACAGGGACTAGAAGGAGAGAGCATATCTCACCCATATTGGCCTCTCTTCATTGGCTTCCTGTTAATTCCAGAATAGAATTTAAAATTCTTCTTCTTACCTATAAGGTTTTGAATAATCAGGTCCCATCTTATCTTAGGGACCTCATAGTACCATATCACCCCAATAGAGCGCTTCGCTCTCAGACTGCAGGCTTACTTGTAGTTCCTAGGGTTTGTAAGAGTAGAATGGGAGGCAGAGCCTTCAGCTTTCAGGCTCCTCTCCAGGTGGAACCAGCTCCCAATTCGGATCAGGGAGACAGACACCCTCTCTACTTTTAAGATTAGGCTTAAAACTTTCCTTTTTGAAAAAGCTTATAGTTAGGGTTGGATCAGGTGACCCTCAACCATCCCTTAGTTATGCTGCTATAGACTTAAACTGCTGGGGGGTTCCCATGATGCACTGAGTGTTTCTTTTTATTCACCTCTTTTTGCTCTGTATGCACCACTCTGCTTTTAATCATTAGTGATTGATCTCTGCTCTCTTCCACAGCATGTCTTTTTCCTGATTCTCTCCCCTCAGCCCCAACCAGTCCCAGCAGAAGACTGCCCCTCCCTGAGCCTGGTTCTGCTGGAGGTTTCTTCCTGTTAAAAGGGAGTTTTTCCTTCCCACTGTTGCCAAGTTTTGACCGTTGGGGTTTTTCTGTAATTATTGTATGGCTTTTGCCTTACAATATAAAGCGCCTTGGGGCAACTGTTTGCTGTGATTTGGCCCTATATAAATAAAATTGATTTGATTTGATTTGAGTCTAGTCTGGAGAGGTGGAGATATGCTCTGGAGAGAAGGGGAATAAAAGTAAGACTGAGTACATGTGTTTGAGATGGTGGCACAAACAAAAGACAGGAGGCAGAGCTGAAGATGTTACAATTCTCTTTGGGAGTGGCGAAAAATGGACAGGATTAGGAATGAACATATCAGAGTTTGAAGACAAAGTCACAGAGGTGAGACTGAGATGGTTTGGACATGTGCAGAGGAGGGACTCAGGGTTCCTCCAGAAGGATTATGGAGGAGGATTATGGATGTGCTGAGGGAGGACATGCAGGTGGTTGGTGAGACAGAGTAAGATTTAGAGGACAGGGTTTGATGGAAACAACTGATCTGCTGTGATGCCCCCTAAAGTCCCGGTCACACGGCATACAATGATTCCTGAAGGAAGGGAAAAAAGTAAAAAAGTCAAATCATTGAGAAAAGGTGGATGAATGAGCTTTATCACCGAATAGCCTGCGAATCAAGAGTGCAAAAGGGATGAAATAGGATCAAAACGAAACCCGAAGCTAATGCTGATCTCCACGCTTTAAACAAAATGTACCTGGAGCCACTGCTGGAGTGTGTGTCTGCATATCTGCATTCCAGGACTCGGCGCTGGGACGGGGCTCTGTAGTGCCTGAGTTCTGGAGAAGCTGCAAACAGAGTGCGTGATCTGACCCACTGTGGAGTAGGGCAGTCACAATTATTACAATATTCGCCAATCGCGATTATTTTTCATATTCGTGAATATTTTCATAATCGCGATTATCGTGAATTATTTATTTTATCAACAAAGTTGCATAAACGACTCGGAATCTGACGTCATCGTGCAGCAGCAGCCACACGCTGCCTCACTCACTCTGTTTCCTCTCGTCTTGGTCGGATGGTTAGCGAGGCTCAGATAATAACACGGAGCGTGAGGAGGTTCTGGTTCCAAAGCCACGCACCGCTGTGGATGCATTTCAGTTTTGTAGGGCTGGCTCAACTAGTCACGACTACGTCGACGATTGAAATCGTTAACAACTAATTTAGTAGTCGACGAGTTGTTTATTTTATTTAAGTCTTTGATTTTTCTCTCAATCCACAGTTTTAGGCAGCGAGCCGTCCTGCCGTCATTTGGACATTCAAATTTTGAATAAGACGGCCGATTAAAACAGCATTACAACGGCTCCTAATACTACCAACAACAACACAGAGAAAAATCAAGTATGCGGAAACAGGGCTCTGGGATATAGACCATATAATAAAAAAAAACAAGATCAACTTCCAAAAAAGGATAAATACAGTAGGATCAGACCTAATGAAAAGAATAATCAACAACAATAGTAAACCATGGAAAAGGGAAGTCAACAAGATTAAGGAAAAACTGCAGATAACGGATCAAACAAGCAAAGGAGATATAAAAAGGAAAATAGGCGAACAGCTAAAGAAGAATATCAAAGAACAAGGAGAGATCAAATCAAAGGTAAAACATTACATTGAAAACGTAAAAACGTTGGAAGTAGGAAAAAGGAAACCCTACCTGGACAAACTAAACAGGATGGAAGCACATAGCATCATGATGGCAAGAACAAGAATGCTGGCAGTAAAATGCAACTATAGGAATAAATATGCCAATGTATCCTGTAGGTTCTGCAATGCTGAGGAGGAAACTCAAAAACATATACTAGAGGAATGCCAGCAAGTCAATAGGCAAGAATGCCCGAAAGTAACAACGGAGGATATCTTTGAAGAAGATACAACCAAATTAAGAGAAACTGCAAAAGCTCTTACATGGATCGAGGAAAAGCTAAAACACTAATGTGCTGCTCCCCCCTCAGAATGGTAGGGGAGTCCCCAGCAGACCTGGCAACGCACACATGAGGAGGAGAAGAAGAAGAAGAAGAAGAAAGAAGAAGCAGCCGTCGTGTTCAAAGCCTTTTAAAATGTGCAGTTTACCGAAGGAGCTGTGTTTTGTGTGTGTGTGTGTGTGCATGCGCATGCGTGCGCGCGGAGTCAACTTGCTGCAGAATGAGGGATGGAGATTCCTGAATGGAGGCACGAGACGTTACGTTCTGCTGTGAAGCATCACGTGAGACAGCGAGCGCGGAGCAGAGAGAGATTTTAACCCGAGTTGAAACAAAACCAAACTGTGTGCCTTTATTCTCTGTACTTTCTGAACCAGTGCGGTTCTGACGGCACCGTCCTGTTCACACCATGTGTGCATCGTATACTGAATTTATGAGATCATGAGATGAAATAAACGGTCAAATATCCCTAAAAAAATCCTTAAAAATGAGAATATATAAATGAACTGAGCAAAAATGACAGAAAAGCTGTGCAGTGATGTTCAGAGGCACAGATCACAAAAAGCTGAACTTTAACAGCTGTTATTTTCCGTATTTGTTCAATCTTGAGTTTAATGTAGTGTTCAATCACAAAACGTGACTGATGAGGAAAAAAAAGGATGACTTCATCACACTAAAATGAACTGGAGTCAGAATAAAAAATACAAGCTGCTGATTTCTGTTATTTTTCAAAGTTATTAAGCTGTAGCTATATGTTTTAGTTATTTCAAACTGAGTTGCCTCTTACTGTATTCTGATTTATTCATACAAAAAAAAAAAAAAAAAAAAAAAAAAAAAAAAAAATATATATATATATATATATATATATGGGGAGTCAAATCAGCCTGCATTGTTCTGTTAAGTTTATATCAGTTTTCCTGCACATGTCCAGGTATTTTTTCCTTCTTTATAAGAGTTTGGTGTTTGCGTTTGCTCCACAAAGTTTTAAAACACAATAAAATATTCACACTTTTCTTTATAGCAGTTCTGTAATTTCAGAAATGCAACATAAACAACCACAAATCAGAAAAAGTTGGGACTATATGTAAAATGAAGATAAAAATAAAAATGTTGCACTATTCCCAGCTTCAGAGAAGCCAAACGTTCTTCCAGAGTTGTGTAATCATACCGCAATAGTAGAATATAAAGGGAAAAAAAGAAAAAAAAAACAGACAATGTAATCGTCAATCGCAATTATTTGCCTGAGAATTAATCATCTCCAGTAATTCCTAATCGTGACAGCCCTACTGTGGAGATCTGTGCACACGTCAGTGGATCCACCTGCTCTGGTTCCTTGTCCAGAACAAGAGGGTTCATCTCCTTCATCATCAGGATCCTCACTGTCTGGTTCAGACTCTGACAACACACTGCACGCTCCATGTTGCTCCAAAAAAAAAAAAACTAATGTGCTTGCTGAACATTCATAAAATGCCTCATTTTTTTATTTTTTTTTACAAAAAAACCCAAAACAAAACAAAAACACCAACACACTAACCACACATGCTAAATACTCCAGCAAAATAATACACACTGCAAACATGCCAAATATTTCTCCAGTCTGTCAAATACCAAAACTCTAATCGCTGTCTGTACACCCAAAATGCGCACACACAAAACAGAGGTAAGAGAGAGAGTGAGTGGGAGGTAGAGAGAGAGAGAGAGAGAGAGAGAGAGAGAGAGAGAGAGAGAGAGAGAGAGAGAGAGAGCGCTGTGTGTTTCTGATCACTGGGCTGCAGCTGTGTGATCATGAAGTCAGTCATACACACGTGCAAGTTCGACTACCAGTTCTGATGACGCATGCCAACCTGGTCTCACGGCAAGTCGTGATTCAGCAGCACGAAATATACATTAATCTGTTGTTTCGTGTTATTGTGACGAAAAGTGCCTCATTTTTGTCACAGCAGCACGAATTAATTCCAATTCATTCCGTGATGGCTGCACGAAATTAAAAGTGAAGCGGGGGTGGGGGGGGGGGGGTGGTGGTTATGGTTAGGGTGGGGGGAAAGAGTAAGATTAGGTTATGGTTAAGGTTAGGGTCGGGGTAGGAGTAGGGTTATGAATAGTGAGTTAAAAAAAACCCCGTCACGAAAATTTGACTCATTTCATCACGGAAGCACGAAAAAAAACATGAGCCTGGGCTGCACATGCACAGGCGTTGTGTACGTGGATCAGGCACACACGCACGCTTCACCTTCTCTACAGCTGATTCACTCTGGATGAATGCATTCAGCGTTTGGATTTTTCGCACGTACACGTGCACAAAAGGACTACCTTGTACATGATTTAGTGACTCAAACATTCAAAAAAGAATTCAGCCATTTGCAATCACACTGGGTTTTCTGTTTTTATATGTTATACATCTGTGGATCAAAGCTGTTCACCCGCAAATGCCCGCTGCTGCTGGAAAGTCACGCCATCTAAACTGCCACCTGGTTTGCACAAATGGAGGCACAGTTCGTTCTGAGAGATCACAGTAGATGACACAAAATATTATTATGTTGTGTCGGCCCTCAGCACCACAGAAACAAAGCTGATCATGCTTCTGCAAAGCCCCTCCTCTGCGAAAAAAATAGACAGCGATCAAGGATCATGTCCTCAAAACCTTTGAACTGTCAGACTGAAAAGGCCAGCAGGCTCTTCTCTCTGTACGGGCTGGAGGGCAGCAAGCCCTTCAGAGCTCATGGACAGAATGCTGCAACTCCGGACAGACTTTTTGTGCAGCAACTCTTTACTCTGCCGCAGAGCGCTGGAACAACACCACGATCACGGCCTGCCGTGCGCTGGCGGCCAACACGTTCTTCCTGGCCGGCCAGCACCATGGCATAACCGTGGCAGCACTCGCCACATCACACGCAGCAGCAGAAGCCCCACACTGCACACACCAGCACCACCACAGAGGCCACAAAAGTGCTCCCAAACCAGCTTCCCTGTGTGAAAACATTCAGGTGGTCCAACAAAGTCAAACTGAATGAACTGAATGCTAATGTTACAAAAACTAAGCAAACAAGAAGAACCTGTCAAGAACTACAGCAAAACAAAATACAGATAAATTGAGGTTTTCAGCGGCATTTTTTCAAATTTTTCAACAGTTTAAAAATCCTGACGAAGCGCCAGCTGCAGGAACGTAGCTGCACAAAGGTTAAACAATGCCAGTGAAAGTCAGCAAAAGTCCAGATTTCTTGTTTCGTTTGGGCTTCGTTGCCCATCGTTAAGTGCCGTGTGACTGGGCCATAACAGGAGCAGCTGAAAGAGAGAAAAGAAGAGGAAAGCTTGGTGTCTTGACACCAAGCTGGAAATCAATGTGTCTAAGACAAAGGAGCTTGTTTTTTACACAAAGCAAGAACTGACAGTCCAGCCAGTTTCACTCGATGGCCAGCTTGTTGAAACGGTGGAAACTATTAAATATCTTGGTACAGTTCTTGACAGTCACTTGAGCTTCTCTGAAAACACTGATTTTATCTTTAAGAAATGTTCACAGCGACTAAGTCTTCTTAGAAAATTGAGTTGTCTTGGTGTTAATCCGCAGATTTTAGAGCTTGTGTATTCTAGACTTATTGAAAGTATTTTAACATTTCATCTTTGTGTTTGGTTTGGTCACTTGAGTTGTAAGTGTAAGGACAAATTAAATAGAATTGTAAAAATGGCAGGGAAAATGGTGGGAAGCCTCTGGCCCACATTTCCACTGACGGGATAAGGAGGAGCTCAGAGTCCTGGCAGACAGCTCTCATCCTCTGTCCCGTCAGTTTGAGCTCTTGACATCTGAGAGGCGCCACAGAGTTCCGCTGGCCAAAGGTTCTTTTAAAAAAAATCTTTTATACCAAATGCCGTCGCCATAATGAACTCAAAAAAGTGACCAATCCACAAATAAAAAACTTGAACTGCTTTACTTCTGTTTTATTTAACTTTATTAGATCTTATTTTACGTTTTATTTATTTTACTAGGTCTTATTCTACTTCTTCCTTTACTTCTATGTATTTTATGTATCTTATCTTTGTTTTATTCATGTGTTTGTATGACTATGTTTATATTTTAGTGTTGTCTTTTTTGTGCTGGTGAGCCGAAGACAATTTTCCACATCGGTGGACAATAAAGAATTATTCTATTATACTATTCTATTCTAAATGTTTATGTGCATTGTGAGATCTTGTTCAATCTGGGGTCTCATCCATTCCCTGGGGTCCTTGGGGAAGGGTCCTGGGATCTTGTCATATCTTTGGAGTTCTGACACCCCACACAATTTCAAATCGTTAAAACATCTTGTCAAACACAACACTGCAAAATCTGAGGGTTTATATATATATATATATATATATATATATATATATATATATATATACACGAGGTCTGTTAGAAAAGTAACGGACCTTTTTCATTTTTTTTCAAAAACCATATGGATTTGAATCACATGTGATTGCATCAGCCAAGCTTGAACCTTCGTGCGCATGCGTGAGTTTTTTCACGCCTGTCGGTTGCGCCATTCGCCTGTGAGCAGGCTTTGTGTGAGCAGTGGTCCACTCCTCTCGTCGGATTTTTATTGCAAATAAATGTCTGAACGATTTGGAGCTTTGCTGCATCAATTTTTTCCAGAAACTGTGAGAGACCTCCAGGTGGACACCATTCGGAAAATTTAAATGGCTTTCAGGGATGATTTTATGGGGATTACACAGATTAAGGAGTGCTCTAGCCGGTTTAAAGGCCGCCCACAGCTGCTGAGAGCGCGCCGCGCTCCCAGCGCCGATCGACAGGCTCAAACCCCGCTGAAACAACCAGTCTGACTTACATAAAAATGGCAGGAGACGTGGACATCAGTACTTTTTCGGCACATTCCACTGTTACAGGACTTTTTTTCTTGGAAAGAAAAGCGGACGGATGCGCCACCATGCCGCTCATGGCGTGGCACAAAACCACCTCCGTGATGGTCTCACAGGATGGCTTTGAGATGGCTTTCAGACGGCTGTCAGTGGGTTTTCAGTCGTGTGACTAACCGAGAAATTGTGGATGAGCCTGGACATGCCAGAACATGTCCTGTGAGGCTTCATCACGGCGTTGCTTTGCGCCATGTGGCTCCACCGCATCGCGCGGAATTCCTCTGCACGTCTGTCTCAATGTGCCAAAAAAGTGCTGATGTCCACATCTTCCGCAATTCCTGTGCTAGTCAGAGGATGTCCCGGATAAAACACAGCGTCCAGTTTGGAAATGGACGGCACATTCCACTGTTACAGGAGTTTTTGTCATGGAAAGAGGAGCGGAGGAATTCCGCGCGTCACGGTGGTGCCGCATGGCGCAAAGCAACGCCGTGATGAAGCCTCACAGGACATGTTGGGGCATGTCCAGCTCATGCACAATTTCTCGGATAGTCACACGACTGAAAAGCCACCGGAAGCCGTCTGAAAGCCGTCCTGTGAGACCAACACGGAGGTGCTTTTGTGCCGCGCCATGAGTGGCACGGTGGCGCAATCCTCCGCTTCTCTTTCCATGAAAAAACTCCTGTAACAGTAGAATGTGCCGAAAAAGTGCTGATGTCCACGCCTTCTGCCATTTTTGTGAAAGTCAGACAACGTACCGGATCAACAAAGCCTTCACGTTGGAAATGATCTGGTTGTTTCAGCCTGTTGATCGGCGCTCGGAGTGCGCCGTGCTCTCAGACGCTGTGGGCGGTCTTTAAACCGGCTTGAGCACTCCTTAATCTGTGCAATCCCCATAAAATCATTGCTGAAAGCCATCTAAATTTTCCGAATGGTGTCCACCTGGAGGTCTCTCACAGTTTCTGGAAAAATTTGATGCAGCAAAGCTCCAAATCGTTCAGACATTTATTCGCAATAAAAATCCGACGAGAGGGGTGGACCACTGCTCACAACAAAGCCTGCTCACAGGCGAATGACGTAACCGACAGGCGTGAAAAAACTCACGCATGCGCACGAAGGTTCAAGCTTGGCTGATGCAATCACACGTGATTCAAATCCATATGGTTTTTGCAAAAAATAAAAAGGTCAGATACTTTTTGGACAGACCTCGTATAACAGCTTGCAGTCTCTGAGGCATGGACTTAATGAGTGACAAACAGTACTCTTCATCAATCTTGCTCCAACTTTCTCTGATTGCTGTTGCCAGATCAGCTTTGCAGGTTGGAGCCTTG
>NC_047118.1:86892612-87028414 GCF_902500255.1 Thalassophryne amazonica
ATGCGGTAAAAAGCTGCAAACTGGCACACCCACACAGATACTTTGGATAGTATTTTAAAATATGGCACCTTGATACATCAAAAACACAGAAGAAGACACAGTCTATTCAAGTGTTTCACATGAATAAAAATACCACTAAGTATAAATGAAATTCAGAGCTCAGATGTCGGTTTCTCTCATCCTTCCTCACCCTGGGACAGGCCGAGACCACTGTACACTCCGAGTCGCATCAGCCTGTTAGGCTGCGTGCCGTTAACGACAGGGTCATCGGTCCACAGGCTGAGCCAGTAGTTGGAAAACAGAGCGAGTAAGTGCTGGGTGAAGAACAAAATCAGACTGATGCAGGACAAAACCATCCCGACTGCTTTCATGTAAGACCAGAAGACTGCAAGTTTGACCTGCAGAAGGAAGGCAGAAGAGCTGGTGTCAGGCTGTGATGGAGACCACCAACATACAGTGGGGAAAACAAGTGCTGAACATGTCACCACTTTTCTCAGTAAATATATTTCTAAAGGTGCTGTTGACTTTCATCAGATGTTGGTAACAACCCAAGTAATTCATAAATACGAAGAAACCAAAACAAATAAGTAGAGAAATTAAGTTATGTGTAATAAAACTTCAGCAGGTAACAACAAAATGGAATGACACAGGAAAAAAATGACTGAACACACAGTAAAATGTATTTAATATGTACAAAAAGCCTTTGTTGGTTATGAAGCTTCAAGATGCCTCCTGGATGGAGAAACTAGTCATATGCATTGATTAGGTGTGATTTTGGTCCATTCTTCCACACAGTCTTGAAGGTTCTGTGGACCTCTTATATGAACTCTGATCTTTAGTTCTTTACATACATTTTTTTACTGGATTCAAGTCAGCTGACTGGCTGGACCATTCCAGCAGCTTTATTTTCATTCTCTGAAACCAGCTGAGGTTGGTCTGAAAACAAATAGCTGAAGGGCTGAAATGTTGACCCTAGTTTCAGCTTCATCATCCTGGTAGATTTTTATCAAGAATATCTCGGTACATTTTTCCATTCATCCTTCCTTCAATTATTTGAAGATTGTCAGTGCTGGATCCTGAAAACAAGCCCCACACCATGATGTTCCACCTCCAAACTACACTGTTGGTCTGCAGTTTTTGGCATAATGTGCAGTGACATTTATGGTGTGTATGATGGCATCCAAAGAATTCAGTTTTAGTCTCATCTGACCAGACTATATTCTCCCAGTATTTCACTAAATGTTGTGCAGCAAACTTTAAACGAGCTTCAACATGACTTTTCTTCAGCCGTGGAGTGTTGTGTGGTGAGTGTGCAAACAGGCCATGGTGGTTGAGTGCATTACTTAATGTTTTATTTGAAACAATTGTACCTGCTAATGCCAGGTCTTTCTGAAGCTCTCCACAAGTGGTCCTTGGCTGTTGGACAACTCTTCTGATAATTCTTTTCACTCCTTTGTCAGAAATCTTGCAAGCAGCACGTGGTCATAGTTTATGGCCACAACAGTGTTCTCTGGAACATTCCGAAGTTTAGAAATCCTTCTGTAACCAATGGCATCGCTATGTTTTGCAACAATAAGGTTGCAAACATCTCGCAAGAGCTCTTTTTTTTTTTTTTTTTTTGGTTTTTACCCATTATGAGATGTTTCTTGAGTGGCACCTTAGTAATGAGACACCTTTTTATAGGCCATCAGTTGGGACTGAAATAGCTGACATTCATTTACATGGGGCAGGATTGCTTTCTAATTACTCATAGATTTCAGCTGCCTTTTTTGTCTACTATTTACAACCCCAATTCCAATGAAGTTGGGACTTTGTGTAAAATGTAAATAAAAACAAAATACAATGATTTGCAAATCCTCTTCTATCTAGGTTCAATTGAATACACCACAAAGACAAGATATTTAAATGTTCAAACTGATAAACTTTATTGTTTTTTGCAAATATTTGCTAATTTTGAAATGGATGCCTGCAACATGTTTCAAAAAATTTGGGACAGTGGTATGTTTACCACTGTGTTACATCACCTTTCCTTCTAAGAACACTGAATAAGCGTTTGGGAACTGAGGACACTAATTGTTGAAGCTTTGTAGGTGGAATTCTTTCCCATTCTTGCTTGATGTACGACTTCAGTTGTTCAACAGTCCGGGGTCTCCATTGTCTCTGTTGCGCTTCATAATGTGCCACACATTTTCATTGGGCGACAGGTCTGGACTGCAGGCAGGCCAGTCTAGTACCCGCACTCTTTTACTATGAAGCCACGCTGTTGTAACACGTACAGAATGTGACTTGGCATTGTCTTGCTGAAATAAGCAGGGACGTCCCTGAAAAAGACGTTGCTTGGATGGCAGCATGTGTTGCTCCAAAACCTGGATGTACCTTTCAGCATTGATGGTGCCATCACAGATGTGTAACTCGCCCATGCCATGGGCACTAACATACCCCCATACCATCACAGATGCTGGTTTTTGAACTTTGCGCTGGTAACAATCTGGATGGTCTTTTTCCTTTTTTGTCTGAGGACACGACACCCATGATTTCCAAAAACTATTTGAAATGTGGACTCATCAGACCACAGCACACCTTTCCACTTTGCGTCTGTCCATTTCAAATGAGCTCGGGCCCAGAGAAGGCGGCGGCGTTTCTGGATGTTGTTGGTGTATTGCTTTCGTTTTGCATGGTAGAGTTTTAACTTGCACTTGTAGTGACGAACTGTGTTAACTGACAATGGTTTTCTGAGGTGTTCCTGAGCTCACGCGGTAAGATCCTTTACATAATGATGTCGGTTTTTAATGCAGTGCCATCTGAGGGATCAAAGGTCACTTGCTGCTTACATGTAGAAAGTTCTCCAGGTTCTCTGAATCTTCTGATTATATTATGAACTGTAGAAGATGGAATAACTAAATTCCTTGCAATTGAACGTTGAGAAACATTGTTCTTAAACTGTTGGACTATTTTTTCATACAGTTGTTCACAAAGTGGTGATCCTCACATCTTTGCTTGTGAACGGCTGAGCCTTTTGGGGATGTTCCTTTTATATGTTCCTTATAGGGAGAAGATGGCGCCGGAGTGTCTGTGCCGCTGCCTGGCTCTGCCTACGCTTGTCTATTTTTTATTGATTTTTATGTCTGTCACAGGGACTGTTCATTCGCTATTGGTGTATAATCGCCAGGAATTACTTAAAATCAAGGACACAGTGCAATCATCCGTGATCTATGAAGCAAAAAAGTCAAATTCTTTTTACCTGGCTGATCTCCCAAAGCAGCTCGTCTGGGTGAACGCGCCTCTGCCGAGGAAGCGTAAACGCCGGGGAGTGCGAGCCGGTCGGCTAGTGAGGCTAAAGGCCTTCCTGGCTCTTTCTCCGAGCAAGGTGCGGGCTTCTTTTATTCCACCGGACCTTAGAGACTGTTTTCGCCATTATGTCTCACGGCACACTGTTGTTCCAGTCGGCGCTTGGGTGGTGCCCATCATTGGACAGCGGGAGGATCTCTGCGTGCTGCGCCATCATTGTTCTCTTCATTTGGGCTCTGGTGGTGTGTCCCTGAGTAACCTTAGGCCGCGTAGCTCATGCGGCTAACACGACGGCGGCTGCTACGAAGTGCGTGCTCGTGAATCCAAGGTCCGTAGGGAATAAAACCTTCATTCTTCTAGACTTCTTCACATCACGATTGCTGGATGTACTGTTTTTAACTGAGACGTGGATCAACGTTGGTGAGTCCACCGCTTTCTCAGAGTTATTACCTCCTGACTGTACTTTTATTAACACACCAAGAGCCTCTGGTCGTGGCGGAGGAATAGCTACTGTTCTACGGGTTGGCGTTCAGCACAAAGTTGTTACGGAGTGGTCTTTTGCCTCGTTTGAACTGAGGTGTTTCGAGCTAAGAGCGCGACAGACTGATCCAGTGTTGTGCGCTGTCATTTACAGACCACCGAGACACAACATGGATTTTATCAAGCATTTTTATGATCTGATGGTTTTTATCTGTACACGTTATGACAGGATTTTAATTGTCGGAGATTTTAATGTGCATGTATGTTGTCAGTCCGTTCCGACGGCCAGAGAGTTTTTAGACTTATGTGAAGTTTTTAATCTAACACAACATGTCACTGGCTCAACGCAGATATACGGACACACTTTGGACCTGGTGCTGTCGCATGGCTTTTCGGTTGGCCATGTTATTGTTGAGGATGCTGTGTTCTCTGACCACTGCCCTGTCATGTTTGATGTGTTTTTAACTTTTGGAGAGCAGCTGCCAGCTGTGCGTCATAGCCGTGCTATTAAGGCTAGCACAGCGGCTGACTTTAGCTCTCTCTTTACCGCTGCAGCGTGTAGTCTTTTAAACCCTTGTCCATCTATAAACATAAACACGTAGCACCTGATGAACTCTTTTGTTTCCACCTGCTCTGATGTGCTGGACAGCGTAGCTCCTCTTAAAATCATGCGCCCAAAGTCCAGGCAGGAGCCCTGGCTAAATGACACTACGCCTGCAGCTCGGCGTGAGTGTCGGAGGGCGGAGCAGAGATGGAAAAAGAACCACCTGGAGGTTTTTTACCAGGTTCTTAAAGATAGCTGGAGGAACTATCAATGTGTGGTTAAAGCAGAGAAAACAAAATATTTATCTGACTTAATCGCCAACAGCGTTAACAAACCCCGTGTTCTTTTTAATACTGTGAACTCTATTTTTAATCCTAATCCTTCCACTGCGTTGGAAATAACCAATGAAACCTGTGAGAGATTTCTCTCCTTTTTTAATGATAAGGTTGCTGTGATAAGGACCAATATTTCACCCTCTTCACCTTGTGGCCTAGGGGCTAAAACATGTACGGCAGCATTTAGCCAGTTTGAGCCTGTGCCAGTTGCTGTTCTTACTGGGATTGTGAGTAAATTCAAAGCCTTTACTAGTCCTACAGACCAGTTCCTCCTCGCTTTTTTAAAGAGGTCTGGGGCACCATAGGCACCTTTGTGAGCGAGGTAATAAACAGTAGTCTGGTCTCTGGCACTGTCCCCATTTTTTGTAAAAATGCTGTTGTTGAGCCTCTGATTAAGAAGCCTGGCCTTGACCCTGTGACTTTAGCAAATTATCGGCCCATTTCTAAGCTTCCTTTGGTTTCCAAGATCTTGGAGAAATGCGTGCTTGCTCAATTTCAACCGTTTTTAGATGCACACGGCATTTTAGACCAGTTTCAGTCGGGTTACAAAACGTTTCACAGTACAGAGGTTTTTAATGACCTGTTTTTAATAGCTGATGCGGGAAGCTCTGCTATTTTAGTGCTTTTAGACCTGACTGCTGCTTTTGACACAGTGGACCATCTTATCTCGCTTGGAAACCTGTATCGGTGTCAGGGGGATTGCTTTGAAGTGGTTTGAGTCTTACTTGAGTGGGAGGTCCTT
This sequence comes from Thalassophryne amazonica, assembly GCF_902500255.1. Classification (NCBI taxonomy): domain Eukaryota; kingdom Metazoa; phylum Chordata; class Actinopteri; order Batrachoidiformes; family Batrachoididae; genus Thalassophryne; species Thalassophryne amazonica. The sequence continues at coordinate 86,898,002 of NC_047118.1, forward strand.
CTCTGTGAAGCTGGGGGACTCCTGCTCCTCTTCTGCTCCCCTGCAGTGTGGTGTCCCCCAGGGTTCTATCTTAGGCCCAATTCTTTTTGCTCTGTATCTCCTCCCACTCGGGGAGATATTTAGAAAACATGGCATGTCATACCATTTTTATGCTGATGACTGCCAAATTTACATGCCGATTCTCAAAAATAACCACTGCCACCTGACACCCCTTCTTGACTGTCTCAGTGATGTCAAGGCTTGGTTAGCACAGAATTATTTAAAACTTAACGAGGGAAAAACTGAAATAATTCTGTTTGGCAATTCCCGCTTTGACTTGGGACCTCTCCAAAGTTTTGTGCGTCCCAAAGTCACCAGCCTTGGTGTCACAATAGACAGCGATCTTAAACTTGATTAACAGGTTAACGCGGTTTTAAAATCAAGCTTTTTTTTACCTTCGTCTTTTATCAAAAGTGAAACCTTTTATCCCGTTTAATTTGTTTGAACAAGTCATGCACGCTTTTATTTCTTCTTGTTTAGACTAATGCAATGCACTTTATTCCGGAATTAGCCATAATGCACTTTCGACTTTTAACAGGGGCCAGAAAGCGTGAGCACATTACCCCAATTTTGGCTTCTCTGCACTTGCTCCCTGTACGTTTCCGAATTGATTTTAAGATACTTTTGTTTGTTTTTAAAGCTCTGAATGGACTGGCCCCGCAATATATCATCAACTGCCTCCAGGTTTACACTCCAGCACGAGCTCTGAGGTCCGAGGGCCAGTCCCAGCTCATGGTGCCTAGGACGAGACTTAAAACTCGAGGGGACAGAGCCTTCTCCGTGGTCGGTCCCAGACTCTGGAACGCTCTGCCCCTACACGTCCGATCTGCTCCCACTGTGGAGTGTTTTAAGTCCCGTCTTAAGGCCCACTTTTATTCCTTGGCTTTTAACACCGCGTGAGTTGTACGGTCCTTGTGTCTTATTTTATTTTTATTTTATTGAGATTTATTGTTTTATCATGGTTTTATTTATTTATGTATTATTTTATCTTATCTATTTTACTGTTATTATTGTTATTATTACTATTTTGCGTGTCTATGCTTTTGCTGTTTAAATGTGTCTGTTTAAATGTGCTTTATAAATAAAGTGGATTGGATTGGATACCCGTTATACGTTAGCTGTTAGGTATAACTAATAGTACCCCACTCCTCCAATATTTGCTTAAATATAATAATATTAAAAAGGGAGGAACAAGAAAAAGTAAAGTGTGTAGAAATGTATATGGAGACATAAGTACATACATTTGCAGAAAAGAGAAAAATGGCGGTCGTTTTAATCACCAAACCTGCAGCTGCCAGCGTTACACATCTTGCTGTTTCTTCTTCTTCTGATTATATTTCTAACACAGTATTCAGTAGCTTCGCCCTCGTGTGGGAACACATGTAATTACAGCTGATCATCCCAGTAACCACTTAAAGCGTTAAACATTAAACTGGCGCATATATATATATATATATATATATATATATATATATATATATATATATATATATATATATATATATATATATATATATATATATATATATATATATATATATATATGAGGTCTATTAGAAAAGTATCAGACCTTATTATTTTTTTCAAAAACCATATGGATTTGAATCACGTGTGATTGCGTCAGACAAGCTTGAACCCTCGTGCACATGCGTGAGTTTTTCCACGCCTGTCGGTTGCGTCATTCGCCTGTGAGCAGGCTTTGAGTGAGGAGTGGTCCAGCCCCCTCGTCGTTGTTTCATTGCCAGGAAATGGCGGAATGATTTGGGCTTTTTTTCCATCAGAATTTTTTCAGAAACTGTTAGAGACTGGCAGCTGGAAACCATTCGAAAAATTTATCTGGCTTTCGGTGAAAATGTTATGGACTTGGTAGAGAATAAGGAGTGTTACTGTCGCTTTAAGGACGGCCCCCAGTGGCTGTGGGGCGCGCCGCGCTCCGAAGCCGCCATCGACAGGCTGAACGACCTGATTTCTAAACGGATGGCTGTCTGGATCTGTGACCATCGTGTGCCATTTCTCTGGTTATCACAAGAGCTGGACATCAACCATTTTCCAGCAGATTTCACTTTTAACAAGAGATTTTGTCATGGAAAGCCGAGCAGAGGCTTCGCGTGTCACGATGGATTCGCTACTGGAGCGAGACAAAAGCCACCTCCATTTTGGTCCCACAGGACGGCTTTGAGATGGCGTTCAGACAGCTGTCGGTGGTTTTTCCATCGAGTGATTATCCGAGAAATTGTGGATGTGCCTGGACATGCCAGAACATGTCCCATGAGGCTTCATCACGGCGTTGCTGTGTGCCATGCGGCACCGCCGCGATGCGCGAAGCCTCCGCTCCTCTTTCCATGACAAAAACTCCTGTAACAGTGGAATGTGCCGTTCATTTCCAAACTGGACGCTGTGTTTTATCCAGGACGTCGTCTGACTAGCACAGGAATTGTGAAAAGACGTGGACATCAGCACTTTTTCGGCACATTGAGACAGACATGCGGAGGAATTCTGCGCATCGCAGCGGTGCCGCATGGCGCACAGCAACGCCGTGATGAAGCCTCATGGGACATGTTCTGGCACGTCCAGGCACATCCACAATTTCTCGGATTGTAGCAGTATAACTGTATAAACAAAGGCTCAGATATAATATGTTATAGGTTTTATCTACCCTATTTGTTAGGTTATGGTTAGCTAATCTAGGTAGAAGAAATTCCATCTTCTACATGTTTTTTAATGGGAACCCCAAACTTAGATATTATTTCTTGATGTCTGTTAGAAAATCTTTTGAACTGAAGAACCAATTTGTTATACAGAAACCCTTGTTTAACTAATCTACCTGTAAGTTTATGGTGTCTAGTGGAAAAACTTTGGTAATTATCACAGATGATCACAATTCTGACTAACTGAGAGGTGTAAACAACGTATGTAGGTTTACTCGGTATGTTAGTACTCATACAAGGAAATTTTACAATATCAAAGTTAAAATCATCCCGTTTGTCGAAAACAGCTTTTCTAAAGTGTCTATCTATAATGCTCAACTCTATATCTAAGTATGAGAGTTTTTTATTGTTTTCTGTAGTCTTTTTTAGTTCTAATTCTAATGGATAAATATTTTTAATTTCATTCCTAAAATTAGGGTTATTTAAAGTAAGTAGGTCACCAATGTAACGGAAGGTATTATTAAAGGTTTTTGCTGACTGGCTATTAGTTTTAAGTTTATCTTTCATAAATTTGTATTCATAATAAAAAAGGAAAAGGTTTGCTAAAAGTGGAGCACAATCTGTTCCCACAGGTATCCCTATTGTTTGTTTGAAAAATCTGTTGCCAACCTCTATATAGATATTGTCTACAAGGAATCAAATATGCTCAATCATATTTTCCTGTTATATTATGATGCCATGTTGATGCAGTGTTAGACCAATATGTTGTGCTATCATTTTTAATAATGATATATTTAGAACCTCTAATTCTAAAAGCTTCCCTGACTAGTTCACTAATACTATATATAAGTTGGTCATGTCGGATGTTAGTATACAGGGTGGAAAAATTAAAACTATCAAAATGTGTAGCTACTTTAGTTTTGTTTAACTTTTTTAGTTTATTTAAACCTCTGTAGCATTATCGATAATCCAAAAGCAATTAACTCCAGTGTTATGAGCTATGCCTTCGCAGTATTGTTTGAAATGTTTTGTAACTAATTTAAGGCTAGAGGTTAGTAGTTGGGATAATGGTTTAGTAGTACATGCTCAGTTTACACTCAGCTAACGTTAGCTTATCTAGCCGGCCTTAGGAACGTTCATCGTAGCTTACAAAATAGTTGGTTCCTTTGTGTTTGATAATCTTCTCCTGTGATGTCTTATCCGTCTTATGTCTTATTATTTATTATATTATATAAACCTTTTTCTTGAGCTGCTTGGGTGGGTAGGGAGAGTTCCCATGGGATAAAAAAGCTTTTTAACCTACCATCCCTGGTTCTCAAGACAAGGCTCCTAAGTGGCTCTACTCTACTCTTTTCTACTCTTCTATTTTACTCTTCCTTTTTAGATATTTAGATATACCTTTGTATACTGGCATAGTTCCACCTTAGAATTGGAATATAATATATAAGATATACCTTACTGAATTATCATATAAATTAGATATTAAGCCCCTCCGTAAACAGTCCTTAATCATTACTCTTTCTACTGTAGATACAAGAGGGAGCAGTAACGACTGATTTTGTTGTGTTCTAATGAAATTTTCCTGCGTCATTTCACATTATTACACACAACTTAATTTATGGACATCTATGGTTTGATTTCATTGTATGTATGGATTCAGGGCTGTGAAATGAAAATTGTGAAATCTGAAGAAAATTTGCAGGGGGTCTGGGCAGCATAGGCCCCCAGGAGCTGGGGTCTCAGGCCCAGCGGGATCCCAGAAACCAAATAAATTTTTTATCTATAATGATACAATTTCAGCATCTCCTAGAAAAAAAAAATCTCAAAATTAGTGCATATTTAAATGAACCTGTATTCAACCTTTCACTTGAACTGTCAATGATCATGCTGAAATAACAGAATATGATGTGGAAGATAAGATAAGATAAAACTATTGATCTGACAGAGGAGAAATTCACATGTTATGTCAGCTCTTAAAATACATACAAGATGGGTGCAAGTAGAGGAAAATGTTCATCAAACAGTGTGTGCAAGGATAAGCAATAATACTAATACTTGTAACAATACAATAATATAAGTAGGACCTGGAATGATTTTCCTTTTAATTGTAAACCAAATTATGCATTAACTCAGAACAATTAAACTACATGAACTTCATGAAGACTGAAAAGACTGTTACAGCATTTCAAGAATCACAGCTAAAGCTCATAGAATATTTTGAAAATTGCGGTAAAATATAAATAACGAGAGTTACGAATGTAACTACGGTTCTATGAATTCCGGATGACCACCAGAGGGCGGTGCTTTAGCACCTGGATAACTACATGTGCGCAGAAAAGAGAGGTCGAGAATATATACCAACCAAGTCACGCCATTGGATGTAAATGGACTGCATTTATATAGCGCTTTTCCATCTGCATCAGACGCTCAAAGCGCTTTACAATTATGCCTCACATTCACCCCGATGTCAGGGTGCTGCCATACAAGGCGCTCACTACACACCGGGAGCAATAGGGGATTAAAGGCCTTGCCCAAGGGCCCTTAGTGATTTTCCAGTCAGGCGGGGATTTGAACCCATGATCTTCTGAACTCAAGCCCAACACCTTAACCACTAGACCATCACCTCCACCCAGGATGTGACCTGGGTGACGTCACTGGTTGTCTTTATATACCAGACGAATCCAGCGATCGTTTCTTTTCGGAAAGAACTCGCAAGACTCTGAGTGACAAGCAACTCTGGCGGTCATCCAGAATTCATAGGACCATAGTTACATTCGTAACCCTCGTTCTATTTCATTTCTCCTGACCACCAGAGGGAGAGTGCTTTAGCACCTGGATGACTTAATACCAACAAGGTCACGAAGAGTCACCCTCACCTAGCATCAGCAGTGGAGAGTGGAGGCAGACAACACCACCAAAGTCACCACAGGAGGAGTGGCCACATCCAGTCTGTAATAGTGGGTGAAGGTACAGGATGAAGCCCACGTAGCAGCAGCACAAATATCACTCAAAGGAACACCTCTCAGTGCAGCCCAGGAGGTGGACATCCCTCTGGTGGAATGGCACGTAACTTTAGGAGGCTGAAGACCCCTGGACTTGTATACTTGTAAAATGCATCCACGACCCAATGTGAAAGTCGCTGCTTTGATACAGCACAGCCTTTTTTGTGATAACTGTAACCAACAAACAAGGCATCTGTTTTCCGAATCCCAGCAGTCCCACTAATGTACTGCTTCAACATTCAAACAGGACACAGAGAACCTGAGACAGATAATCCTGGATCAGAATGCGGGGCATACACAGCCAAGGAAACTGGCTGGTTAACATGAAAGGCTGAAATACTCTTAGTTAAAAAGGATGGATTAGGCCACAGCATAACCCCAGATCCGACAGAATTCCATCACAAACAGTTCTCAGCGACAGATAGGGCATAGAGCTCTCCCACTTGCGTAGCCAAAGATACTGCAAGAAGAAAGGCAGTTTTCACTGATACCCACTTAAGATCAGCACTTTCAACTGGTTCAAAAGGAGATAAGCTTAAACCCTCCAGGACTAGTGGAAGGTCCCATGAAGGTACGCGTGCAAGCCTTGGAGGGCGCAAACGTAGAGCACCTTTCAAAAAATGATACACTAAAGAATGCAAATCCACTGACCAGCCATCAACACAGACGTGCCAGGAAGAGATTGCAGCAACATAAACCCTTAAAGGAGTGACAGAAAGTCCTTTCTCCAGCAGTTGTAAATATTTGAATAGAATAGGCACAAGGCAACGCTCTGGGTCTAACTTTTGGTTCTCACACCACCGGACAAATAGCTTTCATCTGTTGCCATACAAAGCCATCGTAGAAGCAGCATGTGAGTTAAGGATAGTCTGAACAACAGACTGGTCACAAGAACCTAACAAGGAGTCCGGCCCTTCAATGGCCACACATGCAATTGAAAGCGTTCTGGGTGAGGGTGCCAAATCCTCCCCTGTAGCTGTGACAACAAAGCCTAGGTTATTGATCCAAATCTGTAGGGGACGCAAGAACAGAAGTCCCAAAGGTACCACTAGCGACACTGCAGTCAGTTTACCCATCAACTGGAGCAGCAAACCAAGGCGGGGATTTGAACCCAGGATCTTCTGGTCTCAAGCCCAACACCTTAACCACTAGACCATCACCTCCCCTTTTACTTAACAGAGGGACTTTGTGGGGGATTCTTGCACATAAATTAGCTTCACACAGGCATCTTCTAACTGTCACAGCACTTACAGGTAACTCCAGACTGTCTTTGATCATCCTGGAGCTGATCAATAGGTGAGCCTTTGTCATTCTGGTTATTCTTCTATCCATTGTGATGGTTCTTTTCCATTTTCTTCAACGTGTCTCTGTTTTTTTTGTCCATTTTAAAGCATTGGAGATCATTGTAGATGAACAGCCTATAATTTTTTGCACCTGCATATACGTTTTCCCCTCTCCAATCAACTTTTTAATCAAACTACGCTGTTCTTCAGAACAATGTCTTGAACGTCCCATTTCCCTCAAGCTTTCAAAGAGAAAAGCATGTTCAACAGGTGCTGGCTTCATCCTTAAATAGGGGACACCTGATTCACACCTGTTTGTTCCACAAAATTGACGAACTCACTGACTGAATGCCACACTACTATTATTGTGAAGACACCGTTTTCTACTTTTTTTTTTACTAATAGCCCAATTTCATAGCCTTAAGAGTGTACATATCATGAATGCTTGGTCTTGTTGGATTTGTGAGAATCTACTGAATCTACTGGTATCTTGTTTCCCATGTAACAATAAGAAATATACTCAAAACCTGGATTAATCTTTTTAGTCACATAGCACTACTATTATTCCGAACACTACTGTATAAGCAAAAGTTTGGAGTGAGGCATCACTAAGACTTTGAGTAGCATCATCAACCTCTGCCTCCTTCAAAGACTTTGAGAGGGCAAAGGTTAAATGGGACACTGAGTTGCCTAGGCGACCAATGCGGGCAGCTATGTCATAGCTTTTGGAGAAGAGGTCATCAGTGACCCTACACTAAGGTTGTGGGCAGCATCCGGTCGAGCAACATCAGCCGGAGCCACAACCAGAGTCGCAATAATGCTGTTGACGGCGGGCATACGGTTCAGACCATACTGAGCTGAATCACACAGAGCTAAGGGCTCTGCAGTCCCGCGATAGATGGGTCAATGATTTGGGGTCTGCCCAACATCGGTGATGCTCCTCGATATATGGTTGCGAAAGTGGAACATTGAACTCAAGTTTCTGAGTGACTTTGAAAAAGGCACTTGAAGTGGTGGTTTCCGCAGGGGGATTGTCAACCCCAAGCCTGGATAAAGCCAAGTGAACAGCTTGCTTGACAAAGAATAGTCCAGGTCGGGTTTGCGGCAGGGACTCAGCCTCAGAGGTGTGAGAGCCCACTAATGAAAGGCTTGGAGAGAGACCCCTCTCATCCTGATCCTCCACACAGTTTGTATTACTTGTCATGTACAAGGAATCAATTGCAGCAATAGACATGGAATCTTCTTCCTGCTGAGTAACTACATCGGTCTGATCAGCCTAATTAGGGACAACAGGAACTGTTACGGCATCCTGAGGCTGTAGATTCAGAAGCAAAGATTTAATCTGAGAAAACTCAGAAGTCAACGTTTCAACCTTTTCAGCCAAAGCATGGTCATGAGTAACCTTCTTAGCAGAAGGGGTCCCTGCATGTGGGCATTTACGGCGCTTTGGTGCCTTTCTGGGACTGGAGGCCAAAGTCCCACTAGGCATCCCACTGTCCAATGCCGTGAGTCTAGCAGACCTCTCTGCCAGTGGCATACTGGCACAATTAAGGCAGGCATCACCAGTCAGGGCTTCCCACAGGTGTCCGATCCCAAGACACGAGGGGCAAAGGATATGTCCATCATCTGGGCTCAAGGGAGCCAAACAGGTACTACAGCTATGCAACAAAGGCCTTGACAACATTGTGAACTGCGTGCAGATGGCTAACACAAGCCCCGACGGTTACAGATAGAAAGACAAAGCATGAATCACACGGAATGTAAAAAGTATAACAAGACACGGAGCGTGAATCGCTCACAGTCACAGCCATAACACGAGGCATGGAGCATGAAACACTCACAGCCACAGACTTAATACAAGGCACGGAGCGTGAATCACTCACAGCCCAAGTGCTAAGTCACTTACAGCGACAACAACAGTAGCTACCAGCCAAAAAAAACTGCACGCCAAGGAACCAGCCCACTACAGACCAGTTGCCCTGACCTCCCACCTCATGAAGACCATGGAACGGCTCGTCCTGTCTCACCTCCACACCGTGGTGAGCGACATCCTGGACCCACTGCAGTTCGCCTACAGGCCCAACATCAGGGTAGCTGACGCTGTCATCTACCTACTGCAGCGAGTGCTCACCCACCTGGAGACCGGTGGGAGCACTGTGAGAGTCATGTTCTTTGATTTCTCCAGCGCTTTCAACACCATCAGACCAGCGCTGCTGCGGGGGAAGCTGGAGGACGCAGGTGTGGATGGACATCTCGCAGCCTGGACCATCGACTGCCTCACTGACCGCCCGCAGTATGTGCGGCTGTGCAGCTGTCAGTCTGAGGTGGTAAGGTGCAGCCCCGGGGCCCCCCAGGGCACCGTCCTTTCACCTTTCCTCTTCAACCTTTACACCTCGGACTTCACTACAACACAGACAGCTGCCATCTCCAGAAGTTCTCTGATGACTCCGCCATCGTGGGTCGTGTGTCTGAGGGGAACAAGCTGGAGTACCGGTCGTTCATCACAGACTTCGTAGACTGGTGTGAGCGCAACCACTTCTGTCTCAACACCAGTAAGACGAAGGAGATGGTGATCGACTTCAGGAGGAAACCACCACCTCACTCACCGGTGAACATCCAGGGGGAGGACATAGAGACTGTGGACAGTTTCAAATACCTGGGTGTTCACTTCAACAACAAACTGGACTGGACTCACAACACTGACGCCCTGTACAAGAAAGGACAAAGTCAGCTCCATCTCCTGAGGAGAATGAGATCCTTTGGAGTGAGCAGGCCTCTGCTTAAGACCTTCTATGACTCTGTTGTAGCCTCAACTCTCCTCAATGCTGTCATCTGTTGGGCCCCGGGCAGCACAGAGCGGGAGAGAAAGAGACTGAACAAGCTGGTCAGGAAGTCCAGCTCTGTCCTGGGCTGTCCTCTGGACTCTCTGGAGGAGGTGGCTGAGAGGAGGGTGTTAGCCAAGTTCAAATCCATCATGGACAACTCCTCTCACCCTCTGCACCGGACTGTAGTGGAGCTGAGCAGCTCGTTCAGTGACAGACTGAGGCACCCTCAGTGCAAGAAGGAACGATACCGCAGGTCGTTCCTCAGTGCTGCTGTCAGACTCTACAATAACACTGTGAAATAACCACATGCAATATTATGTCCACAAATCATGTGCAATAACAACTCGTTTACAAATCCCAGCACTAATGTCACCTTATCACATCTAAATTCCACTTCACATATTGTAAATAAGATGCTCCTATGCCTTTTTCAATCCCAATCATGTTTATATATATATATATATATATATATATATATATATATATATATATATATATATATATATATATATATACACACACACACACACACACACAAGGTCTGTTAGAAAAGTATCGGACCTTTTTATTTTTTTCAAAAAACCTGATGGATTTGAATCACGTGTGCTTGCATGAGCTAACCTTGAACCTTCGTGCGCATGCATGAATTTTTTTAAGCCTGTCGATTGCATCATTTCCTGGTAAGCAGCCTTTGTGTGGGACATGTGCTGTGCGCTCAGCGTTTTTTCATTCCAAGGAAAAAGACGGAACGACTGGAGCAGCGTGACTGTATCAAATTTTGCCAGAAACTGGGCGACAGCCAGGTGGAAACCATTCGGATTATTCAGACGGCTTTCGGTGACGATCCTATGGGCATCACACAGATTAAGGAGCGGCACAACCGGTTTAAAGACGGATGCACAATGGTGGAGAGCGAGCCGCGCTCCGGTCGGCCATCAACATGCTGAAATGACCGAATCATTTCCAAAGTGAACACTGTGGTGATGTGAGACCGTCGTGTGACTATCTGAAAAACTGCCCAAGAGGTGGACATCAGCACTTTTTTGGCACATTCCACTGTGACAGAACATTTGGCCATGAAAAGAGTTGCAGCGAAATTCATGCCGACGGCTTCGGCACGAAGCTGAAGGAGCAAAAGCGCCATCGTGTTGAGGTCTCACAGGACATGCTGTGACATGCTCACCTCTTCCACAATTTCTCGGATAGTCACACGACTGAAAAGCCACTGAAAGCTTCCGAATGGTGGAAGAGGTGGGCATCATTTTTCGGAGTCCAGCATGTCCTGTGAGAATTCAACACGGTGGCGCTTTTGCTCTGTTTCGCTGCAACTCTTTTCATGGCCAAATCTTCTTTCACAGTGGAATGTGCTGAAAAAGTGCTGATGTCCTCCTCTTCCGCAATTTCTCGGATAGTCACACGACGGTCCCACATCACCACAGCGTTCACTTTGGAAATGATCCGGTTATTTCAGCATGTTGATGGCCGACCGGAGCACGGCTCGCTCTCCACCGTTGTGTGGCCGTCTTAAAACCGGTTGTACCGCTCCTTAATCTGTGTGATGCCCATAGGATCGTCACCGAAAGCCGTCTGAATAATCAGAAAGGTTTCCACCTGGCTGTCGCCCAGTTTCTGGCAAAATTTGAAGCAGTCGCGCTGCTCCAGTTGTTCCGCCATTTTCCTTGCAAAGAAAATCCGACGAGAGACTCCACCCATCCTTACACAAAGACTGCTTACAAGCAAATGACGCAATCCACAGGCGTGAAAAAATTCATGCATGCGCACAAAGGTTCAAGGTTGGCTCATGCAAGCACACGTGATTCAAATCCATCAGGTTGTTGAAAAAAAAATAAAAAGGTCCGATACTTTTCTAACAGACCTCGTATATATATATATATATTATATATATATATGTGTGTGTGTGTGTGTGTATATGTATGTGTGTAGGTGTGTGCATATGTGTATGTATGTATGTATGTACAGTGAGGAAAATAAGTATTTGAACACCCTGCAATTTTGCAAGTTCTCCCACTTAAAAATCATGGAGGGTTCTGAAATTTTCATCTTAGGTGCACGTCCACTGTGAGAGACATAATCTAAAAAAAAAAAAAAAAATCCGGAAATTACAATATTTGATGATGAATATGATTTGTTTTAAATAATTTATTTTTATGTTAGTGCTGCAAATAAGTATTTGGACACCTGTGAAAATCAATGTTAATATTTGGTACAGTAGCCTTTGTTTGCAATTAAAGAGGTCAAACGTTTCCTGTAGTTTTTCACCAGGTTTGCACACAATGCAGCAGGGATTTTGGTCCACTCCTCCATACAGATCTTCTCTAAATGTTTCAGGTTTGGAATTTCAGCTCCCTCCAAAGATTTTCTATTGAGTTCAGGTCTGGAGACTGGCCAGGACACTCCAGGAACTTGAAACACTTCTTACAGAGCCCCTCCTTAGTTGCCCTGGCTGTGTGTTTGGGGTCACTGTCATGCTGGACGACTCAGCCATGACCCATCTTCAACGCTCTTACTGAGGGAAGGAGGTTGTTTGCCAAAAGTTCGCAATACATGACCCCATCCATCCTCCCTTCAATACAGTGCAGTCGTCCTGTCCCCTTTGCAGAAGAGCACCCCCAGAGTATGATGTTTCCACCACCATGCTTCACGGTTGGGATGGTTTTCTTGGGGTTGTTCTCATCCTCTAAACATGGTAAGTGGAGTTGATTCCAAAAAGCTCTATTCTGGTCTCATCTGACCACATGACTTTCTCCCATGCCTCCTCTGGATCATCCAGATGGTCACTGGTAAAATTCAAACGGGCCTGGACATGTGCTGGCTTGAGCAGGGGGACCTTGCTGCCCTGCAGGATCTAAACCATGACAGCATCATGTGTTACTAATGTAATCTTTGTGACTGTGGTCCCAGCTCTCTTCAGGTCATTGACCAGGTCATCCTGTGTAGTTCTGAGCTTTCTCAGAATCATCCTTACCCCACGAGGTGAGACCTTGCATGGAATCCCAGACCGAGGGAGACTGACAGTCATCTTGTGTTTCTTCCGCTTTCTAATAAATAATCATAACAGTTGTTGTCTTCTACCAAGCTGCTTGCCTGTTGTCCTGTAGTCCATCTCAGCCTTGTGCAGGTCTACAGTTTTGTCCCTGGTGTCCTTAGACAGCTCTTTGGTCTTTGCTATGGTGGACAGGTTGGAGTGTGATTGATTGAGTGTGTGAACAGGTGTCTTTTTTACAGGTAATAAGTTCAAACAGGTGCAATTAATACAGGTAAAGAGTGCAGAATAAGAGGGCTTCTTAAAGAAAAATGAACAGGTCTGTGAGAGACAGAATTCTTGCTGGTTGGTAGGTGTTCAAATACTTATTTGCAGCAGTAACATACAAATAAATTATTAAAAAATCATATATTGTGATTTCCGGATATTTTTTTTAGATTATGTCTCTCACAGTGGACATGCACCTAAGATGAAAATTTCAGACCCCTCCATGATTTCGAAGTGGGAGAACTTGCAAAATCGCAGGGTGTTCAAATACTTATTTTCCTCACTGTATATATATATATATATGCATGCGTGTAAATATATATATATATATATATATATATATATATATATATATATATATATATATATATATATATATATATATATATTCTATTTCTACCTCATTTTCTTATTTTATTGTACTGTTACAAGTATTATTGTTTCTTATCCTTGCATACGCTGTTTGATGAACATTTTCCTCAACTTGCACCCATCTTGTGCGTTTTTTAAGAGCTGACGTAACGTGAATTTCTCCTCTGTGAGATCAATAAAGTTTTATGTTATCTTATAAACTCATTTATATTCTTGTGTAAATTCGTGTAAATCCATTCGAAGCCACAGTCTTTTATCCCAATGAAAGAAAGTCTAGATTAATTAAAGTCACATAATGTTTTCTAAAATCCTGTTTGAACAGCACAATGTTTATTTTCCTGGGACAGAAAAATTCTTACTGTGTTCCTGACGGCACAGTTCACTTTCCCGTTTCATCTGTGTTGATGAAGCCAGCAACAATTCCACGGTGTCTTGTCCTTATCAGACTTTCGCGCAATCTTCTCTCTGTCCGACGTCAATCCGTGACACAGACATACTGCACAATTCTTCTTTTAAAAACTTTAGAGCTCTAAAGGTTCGTGATGTCCACATGCTATGTTGAGCTTAAGCTTCGAGCAGGAGCCACACAGCGTCGCCACAGCAACCAACCAGTCCCACTTTACGACAACTGTCGAAACAGCCAGGTTTTTTTCTTTTCGAAACTCCCTGGATCTGAGGACTGACCTGTAGCTGTATCACACAGATCAGTGTCCGCGGACTGCCGCGGTCTTATAAAACTTGCACAATGTCGCTAAAAAAACACTTTGCAATAGAATTTTTAAAAACTCAGTGACGATCACAATTACAGAGTTAAACACTAACACCGACCCCCCCCCCCCCCCCCCAATGATGAAATCTGCGGAATTTTGCGGCTCCGCAGAGTTTTCACAGCTCTGATGGATTACATGGGTTGTTCCAGACATATGGTGAATATTTCATGCCCATAGCACCTTTAGAAATATATTTAATGCAAAAAATGGTGGCTTGTTCAATACTAATTTTACCTGCTGTGAACTTACATAAGAAAATGATTTGATGTGATTAAGAATGATGTCCACTGTGGCGGAAGAGGTAAAGGGTCCACTTACCTTCCCAGTGTTAGCTCTGTCAGGCTCAGTCAGCCTGCCCATATCTGGGCCTTTTGTCTTTTTGTCCAGCAGCTGTCCATCCTTTCCTATCTGAGTTATTGTGGTGAGACCGCTGTGACTGCGCCTGTGGAATGTGATCATGCAGGGAGTTAGAACAATCACAAAAGAAATGTGATCCTAAAAAAAACAAACTGGATGTCGGGTTGTTTTCAGTGACAGGACAACAGACAATCAATCAATCAATTTTATTTATATAGCGCAAAATCACAACAAACAGTTGCCCCAAGGCGCTTTATATTGCAAGGCAAGGCCATACAATAATTACGTAAAAACCCCAACGGTCAAAACGACCCCCTGTGAGCAAGCACTTGGCGACAGTGGGAAGGAAAAACTCCCTTTTAACAGGAAGAAACCTCCAGCAGAACCAGGCTCAGGGAGGGACAGTCTTCTGCTGGGACTGGTTGGGGCTGAGGGTGAGAACCAGGAAAAAGACATGCTGTGGAGGGGAGCAGAGATCAATCACTAATGATTAAATGCAGAGTGGTGCATACAGAGCAAAAAGAGAAAGAAACAGTGCATCATGGGAACCCCCCAGCAGTCTAAGTCTATAGCAGCATAACTAAGGGATGGTTCAGGGTCACCTGATCCAGCCCTAACTATAAGCTTTAGCAAAAAGGAAAGTTTTAAGCCTAATCTTAAAAGTAGAGAGGGTGTCTGTCTCCCTGATCTGAATTGGGAGCTGGTTCCACAGGAGAGGAGCCTGAAAGCTGAAGGCTCTGCCTCCCATTCTACTCTTACAAACCCTAGGAACTACAAGTAAGCCTGCAGTCTGAGAGCGAAGCGCTCTATTGGGGTGATATGGTACTATGAGGTCCCTAAGA
Organism: Thalassophryne amazonica; assembly: GCF_902500255.1. Lineage (NCBI taxonomy): Eukaryota > Metazoa > Chordata > Actinopteri > Batrachoidiformes > Batrachoididae > Thalassophryne > Thalassophryne amazonica. The sequence goes on from NC_047118.1 coordinate 86,913,411, forward strand.
TAAGATGGGACCTGATTATTCAAAACCTTATAAGTAAGAAGAAGAATTTTAAATTCTATTCTAGAATTAACAGGAAGCCAATGAAGAGAGGCCAATATGGGTGAGATATGCTCTCTCCTTCTAGTCCCCGTTAGTGCTCTAGCTGCAGCATTTTGAATTAACTGAAGGCTTTTCAGGGAACGTTTAGGACAACCTGATAATAATGAATTACAATAGTCCAGCCTAGAGGAAATAAATGCATGAATTAGTTTTTCAGCATCACTCTGAGACAAGACCTTTCTAATTTTAGAGATATTGCGTAAATGCAAAAAAGCAGTCTTACATATTTGTTTAATATGCGCTTTGAATGACATATCCTGATCAAAAATGACTCCAAGATTTCTCACAGTATTACTAGAGGTCAGGGTAATGCCATCCAGAGTAAGGATCTGGTTAGACACCATGTTTCTAAGATTTGTGGGGCCAAGTACAATAACTTCAGTTTTATCTGAGTTTAAAAGCAGGAAATTAGAGGTCATCCATGTCTTTATGTCTGTAAGACAATCCTGCAGTTTAGCTAATTGGTGTGTGTCCTCTGGCTTCATGGATAGATAAAGCTGGGTATCATCTGCGTAATAATGAAAATTTAAGCAATGCCGTCTAACATGCATGTATAAAGTGAATAAAATTGGTCCTAGCACAGAACCTTGTGGAACTCCATAATTAACCTTAGTCTGTGAAGAAGATTCCCCATTTACATGAACAAATTGTAATCTATTAGATAAATATGATTCAAACCACCGCAGCGCAGTGCCTTTAATACCTATGGCATGCTCTAATCTCTGTAATAAAATTTTATGGTCAACAGTATCAAAAGCAGCACTGAGGTCTAACATAACAAGCACAGAGATGAGTCCACTGTCTGAGGCCATAAGAAGATCATTTGTAACCTTCACTAATGCTGTTTCTGTACTATGATGAATTCTAAAACCTGACTGAAACTCTTCAAATAGACCATTCCTCTGCAGATGATCAGTTAGCTGTTTTACAACTACCCTTTCAAGAATTTTTGAGAGAAAAGGAAAAGGAGATTGGTCTATAATTAGCTAAGATAGCTGGGTCAAGTGATGGCTTTTTAAGTAATGGTTTAATTACTGCCACCTTAAAATTACTGCCACCTTTACGGAGGGCTTTTTTATAGAGCAACAGACTCTTTTTCCAGGCTAAGTGAAGATCTTCTAAATTAGTGAGACGCCATTTCCTCTCCAACTTACGGGTTATCTGCTTTAAGCTGCGAGTTTGTGAGTTATACCACGGAGTCAGGCACTTCTGATTTAAAGCTCTCTTTTTCAGAGGAGCTACAGCATCCAAAGTTGTCTTCAATGAGGATGTAAAACTATTGACGAGATACTCTATCTCACTTACAGAGTTTAGGTAGCTACTCTGCACTGTGTTGGTATATGGCATTAGAGAACATAAAGAAGGACTCATATCCTTAAACCTAGTTACAGCGCTTTCTGAAAGACTTCTAGTGTAATGAAACTTATTCCCCACTGCTGGGTAGTCCATTAAAGTAAATGTAAATGTTATTAAGAAATGATCAGACAAAAGGGAGTTTTCAGGGAATACTGTTAAGTCTTCAATTTCCATACCATAAGTCAGAACAAGATCTAAGATATGATTAAAGTGGTGGGTGGACTCATTTACATTTTGAGCAAAGCCAATTGAGTCTAATAATAGATTAAATGCAGTGTTGAGGCTGTCATTCTCAGCATCTGTGTGGACGTTAAAATCGCCCACTATAATTATCTTATCTGAGCTAAGCACTAAGTCAGACAAAAGGTCTGAAAATTCACAGAGAAACTCACAGTAACGACCAGGTGGACGATAGATAATAACAAATAAAACTGTTTTTTGGGACTTCCAATTTGGATGGACAAGACTAAGAGTCAAGCTTTCAAATGAATTAAAGCTCTGTCTGGGTTTTTGATTAATTAATAAGCTGGAATGGAAGATTGCTGCTAATCCTCCGCCTCGGCCTGTGCTACAGAGCATTCTGGCAGTTAGTGTGACTCGGGGGAGTTGACTCATTTAAACTAACATACTCATCCTGCTGTAACCAGGTTTCTGTAAGGCAGAATAAATCAATATGTTGATCAATTATTATATCATTTACTAACAGGGACTTAGAAGAGAGAGATCTAATGTTTAATAAACCACATTTAACTGTTTTAGTCTGTGGTGCAGTTGAAGGTTCTATATTATTTATTTATTTTTTTTAATTTTTATGCTTAAATAGATTTTTGCTGGTTATTGGTGGTCTGGGAGCAGGCACCGTCTCTACAGGGATGGGGTAATGAGGGGATGGCAGGGGGAGAGAAGCTGCAGAGAGGTGTGTAAGACTACAACTCTGCTTCCTGGTCCCAACCCTGGATAGTCATGGTTTGGAGGATTTAAGAAAACTGGCCAGATTTCTAGAAATGAGAGCTGCTCCATCCAAAGTGGGATGGATGCCGTCTCTCCTAACAAGACCAGGTTTTCCCCAGAAGCTTTGCCAATTATCTATGAAGCCCACCTCATTTTTTGGACACCACTCAGACAGACAGCAATTCAAGGAGAACATGCGGCTAAACATGTCACTCCCAGTCCGATTGGGGAGGGGCCCAGAGAAAACTACAGAGTCCGACATTGTTTTTGCAAAGTTACACACCGATTCAATGTTAATTTTTGTGACCTCCGATTGGCGTAACCGGGTGTCATTACTGCCGACGTGAATTACAATCTTACCAAATTTACGCTTAGCCTTAGCCAGCAGTTTCAAATTTCCTTCAATGTCGCCTGCTCTGGCCCCCGGAAGACAATTGACTATGGTTGCTGGTGTCGCTAACTTCACATTTCTCAAAACAGAGAAACAAGTTTGATCCTCGGCGGGTGTGTCGTCGAGTGGGTAAAAACGGTTAGAAATGTGAACGGGTTGGCGGTGTACACGGGGCTTCTGTTTAGAACTACGCTTCCTCCTCACAGTCACCCAGTCGGCCTGCTTTCCCGGCTGCTCGGGATCTGCCAGAGGGAAAATAACGGCGGCTAAGCTACCTTGGTCCGCACCGACTACAGGGGCCTGGCTAGCTGTAGAATTTTCCACGGTGTGGAGTCGAGTCACCAATTCGCCCAGCCTGGCCTCCAAAGCTACAAATAAGCTACACTTATTACAAGTACCATTACTGCTAAAGGAGGCCGAGGAATAACTAAACATTTCACACCCAGAGCAGAAAAGTGCGGGAGAGACAGGAGAAGCCGCCATGCTAAACCGGCTAAGAGCTAGTAGCTGCGCTAAGCTAGGGGATTCCTAAAAACACACAAAGTGAATAATGTGTAAATAATTTAGAGGTGATTCAGCAGAGGAAGTGCTTTAGTTAAGGCACGTGAAGATTACACTGTGAAACAAATCGTTATCTAGGTAACTAGATCAATCTAACTGCGCAGATTAAACAGCTAACAGATACAGCAAAACACCGCTGTGCTCCGGAACAGGAAGTGATACAATACCGCAGTGAGAGCCAACCACCAGTAGAGGCAAGCAAGAGCTGTCAAAAGCTCAATAAACAATAAACAATATGTTGTTTATTCCCAACAATAAACTGAATGTTGGGATGTTTTCAGTGACAGGACAACAGACAGTAAACTGAATGTGGGGTTATTTTCACTGACAGGACAACAGACAATAAAGTGAATGTTGGGATGTTTTCAGTAACAGGACAACAGACAGTAAACTGAATGTGGGGTTGTTTTCAGTGACAGAACAACAGACAGTAAACTGAATGTGGGGTTGTTTTCAGTGACAGGACAACAGACAGTAAACTGAATGTGGGGTTGTTTTCAGTGACAGGGCAACAGACAGTAAACTGAATGTGGGGTTGTTTTCAGTGACAGGACAACAGACAGTAAACTCAATGTGGGGTTGTTTTCAGTGACAGGACAACAGACAGTAAACTGAATGTGGGGTTGTTTTCAGTAACAGGACAACAGACAAACTGAATGTCGGGTTGTTTTCAGTGACAGGACAACAGACAATAAACTGAATGTCGGGTTGTTTTCAGTAACAGGACAACAGACAATACAGTGAATGTTGGGTTGTTTTCAGTGACAGGACAACAGACAGTAAACTGAATGTGGGGCTGTTTTCAGTGACAGGACAACAGACAGTAAACTGAATGTGGGGTTGTTTTCAGTGACAGGACAACAGACAGTAAACTGAATGTGGGGTTGTTTTCAGTGACACGACAACAGACAATAAACTGAATGTTGTATTGTTTTCAGTGACAGGGCAACAGACAGTAAACTGAATGTGGGGTTGTTTTCAGTGACAGGACAACAGACAATAAACTGAATGTGGGGCTGTTTTCAGTGACAGGACAACAGACAGTAAACTGAATGTGGGGCTGTTTTCAGTGACAGGACAACAGACAGTAAACTGAATGTGGGGTTGTTTTCAGTGACAGGACAACAGACAGTAAACTGAATGTGGGGTTGTTTTCAGTGACAGGACAACAGACAGTAAACTGAATGTGGGGTTGTTTTCAGTGACAGGACAACAGACAGTAAACTGAATGTGGGGTTGTTTTCAGTGACAGGACAACAGACAGTAAACTGAATGTTGGGTTGTTTTCAGTGACAGGGCAACAGACAGTAAACTGAATGTGGGGTTGTTTTCAGTGACAGGACAACAGACAGTAAACTGAATGTGGGGTTGTTTTCAGTGACAGGACAACAGACAGTAAACTGAATGTGGGGTTGTTTTCAGTAACAGGACAACAGACAATAAACTGAATGTCGGGTTGTTTTCAGTGACAGGACAACAGACAATAAACTGAATGTCGGGTTGTTTTCAGTAACAGGACAACAGACAATAAAGTGAATGTCGGGTTGTTTTCAGTGACAGGACAACAGACAATAAACTGAATGTCGGGTTGTTTTCAGTAACAGGACAACAGACAATAAAGTGAATGTTGGGTTGTTTTCAGTGACAGGACAACAGACAATAAACTGAATGTGGGGCTGTTTTCAGTGACAGGACAACAGACAGTAAACTGAATGTGGGGTTGTTTTCAGTGACAGGACAACAGACAGTAAACTGAATGTTGGATTGTTTTCAGTGACAGGGCAACAGACAGTAAACTGAATGTGGGGTTGTTTTCAGTGACAGGACAACAGACAGTAAACTGAATGTGGGGTTGTTTTCAGTAACCTGAATGTCGGGTTGTTTTCAGTGACAGGGCAACAGACAGTAAACTGAATGTGGGGTTGTTTTCAGTAACCTGAATGTCGGGTTGTTTTCAGTGACAGGGCAACAGACAGTAAACTGAATGTCGGGTTGTTTTCAGTAACCTGAATGCCGGGTTGTTTTCAGTGACAGGGCAACAGACAGTAAACTGAATGTGGGGTTGTTTTCAGTGACAGGACAACAGACAGTAAACTGAATGTCGGGTTGTTTTCAGTGACAGGGCAACAGACAGTAACCTGAATGTCGGGTTGTTTTCAGTGACAGGGCAACAGACAGTAAACTGAATGTCGGGTTGTTTTCAGTAACCTGAATGTCGGGTTGTTTTCAGTGACAGGGCAACAGACTGTAAACTGAATGTCGGGTTGTTTTCAGTAACCTGAATGTCGGGTTGTTTTCAGTGACAGGGCAACAGACAGTAAACTGAATGTCGGGTTGTTTTCAGTGACGGGGCAACAGACAGTAAACTGAATGTCGGTTTGTTTTCAGTGACAGGGCAACAGACAGTAAACTGAATGTGGGGTTGTTTTCAGTGACAGGACAACAGACAATAAACTGAGTGTTGGGTTGTTTTCAGTGACAGGACAACAGACAGTAAACTGAATGTTGGGTTGTTTTCAGTGACAGGGCAACAGACAGTAAACTGAATGTGGGGTTGTTTTCAGTAACCTGAATGTCGGGTTGTTTTCAGTGACAGGGCAACAGACAGTAAACTGAATGTGGGGTTGTTTTCAGTAACCTGAATGTTGGGTTGTTTTCAGTGACAGGGCAACAGACAGTAAACTGAATGTCGGGTTGTTTTCAGTAACCTGAATGTCGGGTTGTTTCCAGTGACAGGGCAACAGACAGTAAACTGAATGTGGGGTTGTTTTCAGTGACAGGGCAACAGACAGTAAACTGAATGTCGGGTTGTTTTCAGTGACAGTACAACAGACAGTAACCTGGATGTCGGGTTGTTTTCAGTGACGACAACAGACAGTAACCTGGATGTCGGGTTGTTTTCAGTGACAGGACAACAGACAGTAAACTGATTGTGGGGTTGTTTTCAGTGACAGGACAACAGACAGTAAACTGAATGTCAGATTGTTATCAGTGACAGGACAACAGACAGTAAACTGAATGTCGGGTTGTTTTCAGTGACAGGACAACGGACAATAAACCAGATGTCTGGTTGTTTTCAGTGACAGGACAACAGACAGTAACCTGGATGTCGGGTTGTTTTCAGTGACAGGACAACAGACAGTAAACTGATTGTCGTTGTTGTTTTCAGTGACAGGACAACAGACAGTAAACTGAATGTCGGGTTGTTTTCAGTGACAGGACAACAGACAGTAAACTGAATGTCGGGTTGTTTTCAGTGACAGGACAACAGACAGTAAACTGAATGTCGGACTGTTTTCAGTGACAGGACAACAGACAGTAAACTGAATGTCGGGTTGTTTTCAGTGACAGGACAACGGACAATAAACCAGATGTCTGGTTGTTTTCAGTGACAGGACAACAGACAGTATACTGAATGTGGGGTTGTTTTCAGTGACAGGACAACAGACAGTAAACTGAATGTGGGGTCGTTTTCAGTGACAGGACAACAGACAGTAAACTGAATGTCGGGTTGTTTTCAGTGACAGGGCAACAGACAACAAACTGAATGTCAGGTTGTTTTCAGTGACAGGACAACAGACAGTAAACTGAATGTCGGGTTGTTTTCAGTGACAGGACAACAGACAGCAATCCGGATGATGGGTTGTTTTCAGTGACAGGACAACAGACAGTAAACTGAATGTGGGGTTGTTTTCAGTAACCTGAATGTCGGGTTGTTTTCAGTGACAGGGCAACAGACAGTAAACTGAATGTGGGGTTGTTTTCAGTAACCTGAATGTCGGGTTGTTTTCAGTGACAGGGCAACAGACAGTAAACTGAATGTGGGGTTGTTTTCAGTGACAGGACAACAGACAGTAAACTGAATGTCGGGTTGTTTTCAGTGACAGGGCAACAGACAGTAACCTGAATGTCGGGTTGTTTTCAGTGACAGGGCAACAGACAGTAAACTGAATGTCGGGTTGTTTTCAGTAACCTGAATGTCGGGTTGTTTTCAGTGACAGGGCAACAGACTGTAAACTGAATGTCGGGTTGTTTTCAGTAACCTGAATGTCGGGTTGTTTTCAGTGACAGGGCAATAGACTGTAAACTGAATGTCGGGTTGTTTTCAGTGACAGGGCAACAGACAGTAAACTGAATGTCGGTTTGTTTTCAGTGACAGGGCAACAGACAGTAAACTGAATGTCGGGGTGTTTTCAGTAAGCTGAATGCCGAGTTGTTTTCAGTGACAGGGCAACAGACAGTAAACTGAATGTCGGGTTGTTTTCAGTGACGGGGCAACAGACAGTAAACTGAATGTCGGTTTGTTTTCAGTGACAGGGCAACAGACAGTAAACTGAATGTGGGGTTGTTTTCAGTGACAGGACAACAGACAATAAACTGAGTGTTGGGTTGTTTTCAGTGACAGGACAACAGACAGTAAACTGAATGTTGGGTTGTTTTCAGTGACAGGGCAACAGACAGTAAACTGAATGTGGGGTTGTTTTCAGTAACCTGAATGTCGGGTTGTTTTCAGTGACAGGGCAACAGACAGTAAACTGAATGTGGGGTTGTTTTCAGTAACCTGAGTGTTGGGTTGTTTTCAGTGACAGGGCAACAGACAGTAAACTGAATGTCGGGTTGTTTTCAGTAACCTGAATGTCGGGTTGTTTCCAGTGACAGGGCAACAGACAGTAAACTGAATGTGGGGTTGTTTTCAGTGACAGGGCAACAGACAGTAAACTGAATGTCGGGTTGTTTTCAGTGACAGGACAACAGACAGTAAACTGATTGTGGGGTTGTTTTCAGTGACAGGACAACAGACAGTAAACTGAATGTCAGATTGTTATCAGTGACAGGACAACAGACAGTAAACTGAATGTCGGGTTGTTTTCAGTGACAGGACAACGGACAATAAACCAGATGTCTGGTTGTTTTCAGTGACAGGACAACAGACAGTAACCTGGATGTCGGGTTGTTTTCAGTGACAGGACAACAGACAGTAAACTGATTGTCGTTGTTGTTTTCAGTGATAGGACAACAGACAGTAAACTGAATGTCGGGTTGTTTTCAGTGACAGGACAACAGACAGTAAACTGAATGTCGGGTTGTTTTCAGTCACAGGACAACAGACAGTAAACTGAATGTCGGGTTGTTTTCAGTGACAGGACAACAGACAGTAAACTGAATGTCGGACTGTTTTCAGTGACAGGACAACAGACAGTAAACTGAATGTCGGGTTGTTTTCAGTGACAGGACAACGGACAATAAACCAGATGTCTGGTTGTTTTCAGTGACAGGACAACAGACAGTATACTGAATGTGGGGTTGTTTTCAGTGACAGGACAACAGACAGTAAACTGAATGTGGGGTCGTTTTCAGTGACAGGACAACAGACAGTAAACTGAATGTCGGGTTGTTTTCAGTGACAGGGCAACAGACAACAAACTGAATGTCAGGTTGTTTTCAGTGACAGGACAACAGACAGTAAACTGAATGTCGGGTTGTTTTCAGTGACAGGACAACAGACAGCAATCCGGATGATGGGTTGTTTTCAGTGACAGGACAACAGACAGCAATCCGGATGATGGGTTGTTTTCAGTGACAGGACGATGAGCATTAAGTTGCCACCTGCTCCACTGGCTTCATGCACCTACGACCTGTCCTCCAGTGACCTCTCCTTGTGGCTTCATCTCATCCACACCATAAATATATTGTTCAATAAATCTGTTACCTTTTTTCATCATTTACCTGCCTTATTGTATTTGGGTCTCTTTGCAGTTCCCAGTATTATACAACAGAAAGATCTTGTCTAACATGGACTCAGCTGGGGCAGGATCACCACACCAAGTGCTCTCCTCCAAGGAAAACTTAGTTCACCACCACCAGCAACAGATTTCAAAACTCCACAGTCCGTAATGAACAGCTGACCACTCAGGTAACACAGTTATGCATGCAATAATAATAATAATAATAATAATAATAATAAATAGCACAACTACAATAGGGTCCTCTCAGGACTTTGTCCTACTTGGGCCCTAATAATAATAAACAGTACAATTACAAAAGGGTCCTTGTAGGATGTTGTCCTACTCGGGTCCTAATAATAAATAATAATAAACAACACAATTACAATATGGTCCTCGTAGGATTTCTTCCTACTCAGGCCCTAATAATAATAATAATAAAGAGCATAATTTCAATAGGGTCCTTGTAGGACTTCTTCCTACTTGGGCCATAATAAACAGCACAATTACAATAGGGTGCCCGCAGGACTTTGTCCGACTCGGGCCCTAATAAACTCGGACTGCAAGCAGTCATATACGGGCCCTCGTGTCCGCGCATACGCCTCCCTGGGCCAGCGCGTCCCGTTGTGACCAGATATGGGCAGGTATGTACAGGGGCTGACCCGAATCACCTGCTGAACGACTTTGCAAAGTTTGGTGAGTTTTTGAGCATGGGAAAGGGCCGAAAATGGGGCTTGAACAGTATGAATAATAATAATAAATAATAATAATTATAAACAACACAATTACAATAGGGTCATCATAGGACTTTGTCCTACTCGGGCCCTAATAATAATAATAAACAACACAATTACAATAGGGTCCTCGCAGGATGTTGTCCTACTCGGGCCTTAATTAAAAATCAGGATAACACAAACAAAAACAGGATAACCACTGATGTCCTTAGTAATCATAGACAAGTATAGAAACTACTCAACCCCTGAAGATGAGAGAAATGTGACATTTTGATCTATAGTGAGTAGAGAGCAGGCTGAGATGAACCTGGAGATGTGGAGATAGACTCTGGAGAGAAAGGGAATGAAAGTCAGTTGGAGCAAGAATGAGTGCATGTGTTTGTTTGAAAGACGTGGAGCAGGTAAATAAGTTTAAATACTTGGGGTTAACTACCCAAAGTCATGAGTGTGGTAGAGAAGTGAAGAAGGCAGACAGGGTGGAGTGGGCAGAGCAAGTGATAACTACAAGAGTAAAGGAGTGCAGGTCATTGGTGAGACAGGGGACGATGCAGAGGACAGGGTGAGATGGAGATGGATGACCTCCTGTGGCAACCCCTAACGGGAGCAGCCGAAACATGAAGATGTATAATACACACATATACATACACAGTGAGGAAAATAAGTATTTGAGCCACTGTCAATTTTTGCCACCTACAAAGAATGGAGAGGTCTGTAGTTTTTATCGTAGGTAAACTTCAACTGTGAGAAACAGAATAAAAATTAAAAAAAAAAGAAAATCAGAAAATATGAATGATTTCTAAATAATTAATTTGCATTTTATTGCATGAAATAAGTATTTGATACAATAGAGAAACAGACCGTAATACCTGGTACAGAAACCTTTGTTTGCAATTACAGAGGTCAGACATTTCCTGTAGTTCTCTTGACCAACTTTGTACACATTGCAGCAGGGATTTTGGTCCACTCCTCCATAAAGATCTAATCCAGATCTTTCAGGTTTGATGTTTCAGCTCCCTCCAAAGATTTTCTATTGACGTCAGGTCTGGAGATTGGCCAGGCCACTCCAGGACCTTCTCGCCAAGCTGCTTGCCTGTTGTCCTGTAGTCCATCCCAGCCTTGTGCACGTTTACAATTTTGTCCCTGATGTCGTTAGCTCTTTGTTCTTGGCCATGGTGGACAGGTTGGAGTGTGATTGATTGAGTGTGTGGACAGGTGTCTTTTATACAGGTAACAAGTTTAAACAAGTGAAAATAATACAGGTAAAGAGTGCAGAATAGGAGGACTTCTTAAAAACAAACTAACAGGTCTGTGAGAGACAGAATTCTTGCTGGTTGTTAGGTGATCAAATACTTATTTCATGCAATAAAAAAGCTAATTAATTATTTAAAAATCATACAATGTTATTGTCCAATTTGTTTTTTAGATTCTGTCTCTCACAGTTGAAGTGTACCTATGATAAAAATTATAGACCTCTCCATTCTTTGTAAGTGGGAAAATGTGAATCAAATACTTATTTGCGTCACTGTATATATATATATATATATATATATATATATACACACACACACACACACACACACACACGAGGTCTGTTAGAAAAGTATCAGACCTTTTTATTTTTTTCAAAAACCTGATGGATTTGAATCACGTGTGCTTGCCTGAGCCAACCTTGAACCTTTGTGCGCATGCGTGAATTTTTTCACGCCTGTCGATTGCGTCATTTGCTTGTAAGCAGCCTTTGTGTGAGGATGGGTGGAGTCTCTCATCGTTTTTTTCTTTGTAAGGAAATGGTGGAACACTGGAGCAGCGCGACTGCATCAAATTTTGCCAGAAACTGGGCGACAGCCAGGTGGAAACTATTCGGGTTATTCAGACGGCTTTCGGTAGCTTTTCAATCGTGTGACTATCTGAGAAATTGTGGAAGAGGTGGGCATGTCACAGCATGCCCTGTGAGGCTTCAACACGGAGGCGTTTTTGCTGCGCCGTCAGCTTCATGCCGATGGCATCGGCATGAATTTCGCTGCAACTCGTTTCATGGCCAAATCTTGTCACAGTGGAATGTGCCGAAAAAGTGCTGATGTCCACCTCTTCCACAATTTCTCTGATAGTCACACGACGGTCCCACATCACCACAGCGTTCACTTTGGAAATGATCTGGTCATTTCAGCATGTTGATGGCCGACCGGAGAGCGGCTTGCTCTCCACAGTTGTGCGGCCGTCTTTAAACCGGTTGTACCGCTCCTTAATCTGTGTGATGCCCATAGGATCATCACCGAATGCCGTCTGAATAATCAGAATGGTTTCCACCTGGCTGTCACCCAGTTTCTGGCAAAATTTGATGCAGTCCTTCCGCCATTTCCTTGCAAAGAAAAAAACGACGAGAGACTCCACCCATCCTCACACAAAGGCTGCTTACAAGCAAATGACTTAATCGACAGGCGTGAAAAAATTCACGCATGCGCACGAAGGTTCAAGGTTGGCTCATGCAAGCAAGATGATTCAAATCCATCAGGTTTTTGAAAAAAATAAAAAGGTCCGATACTTTTCTAACAGACCTCATATATATATATATATATATATATATATATATATATATATATATATATATATATAATGGACTGCATTTATATGGCGCTTTTCCATCTGCATCAGACACTCAAAGCGCTTTACAAATAAATGCCTCATATTCACCCCGATGTGAGGCTGCTGTCATACAAGGTGCTCACTGCACACCGGGAGCAATAGGGGATTAAAGACCTTGCCCAAGGGCCCTTAGTGATTTTCCAGTCAGGCTGGGATTTGAACCAAGGATCTTCTGGTCTCAAGCATTAACCACTATACTATCACCCCCCACCTCCCATACCACTGGACCATGGCCTCCCTGAAGCAGGCTTTCCAATCAGATCTGAAAATCACTGAGGGCTCTTGGGTAATGTCTTTTATCCCCAGTCAACACCATTTCAGTCACCAGTATTTCCATGCGGAGTGTGCTCGTTGCCTCCTGTTTGTTTTTCACCGTACCCTGTGTGCATTGGGTCTGCGGCAGCAGCACTGGCTCGAGGCCTCAGCAGGAAATGACAGTGGTCACGTAAGACCTGAGAATTACATGGTTCCACTTACCCCAAAAGGGCGTCTGCAGAGCCATTCTCTGTTCCCGTTTTGTTCAATGCAGGCTCTGAATGTGGAAAATGAAGACACAAAAGTGCTGTATTAGATGAAGAAGCAGAGATTTCCCAAAAACTCTTTCTGCTGCTACAGGCACAAAGTACATGAAAAGCTGCTGGCAACTTATTGTCCTCTCTGGACTTCACAACAACACATTCTGCTGTCAATAACGTGTCAAAGATATAGTGAGGCGGGGCTGTTTTGTGGACAATGTGTCCATAAAACAGCATCAAACACTGTCACTGTGCTCTGTGGGAAAGTCTTTAAGATGTCCCATCCCTTTAAATTTTGAAGCTCGTCATACAGAGAGAGAGGGAGAGAAATAAGACACACAAACAGAAACAACACATACAAGACAAACTACAAAGCTTAGAGTCAACCATAACCTGGTAGATTATCTCATTACCCTAAAAGCACGACAGGACAAAAATATAACGCAATGCTGAAATACCCTCAGCCGTATGAACATTGTGTTCTTCATAATCTGCAGTTGTTTAATTAATTATTAAGATCCTGCTGTCTTACATACAATTTGCACATGTTCAAATCAAATCATCATGTGTTCGTGTTGTGCAAATCAAAAATATTTATAGATCACCCTCTGTGCATTTACAGGTATTAATGAGACAGATTTAACTCCACTGGAAGTTAGCTTTGAGTTAGTGGAAGTTAGCATGATGCTCACATCCGTAAAATGTCTTGTAAATAACTCCAGAGGTGTTATCGGGTTACAAAAACAGCGTTTTCAATTTTAGAAGTGTTTAATTCTCACTTTAGTGTTTAATTCTAGCTTTTACATAATATATGAGACAGGTACTTACAGGTATTTAAACACAAATGAAACTGAGTTTTGCAGCTAGCTACCAGCCTGTGACATCACCATGCTAATGTCTGCGAAATGTCTTGTAAATAAGTTCAGAGATGTTATTGGGTTCAAAAAAGAAATGCTTTTTCTCACTAGCATTTACATAATCTATGAGAAACATGCATATAAACACAAAATTTGCAGCTTGGGACTCTGATGAGGGCGGTCGCATCTCCTCCACTCTCCCTTATCTCTCTGCCTTTAACCTTCAAGTCCCTACTTCACCAGACTGTCAAAACTATATTGGTTTCTGGATCTATTGGACTACTATTGGATTAACCATAGAATTGATCATCTGGTCTCTGAATGCTATTGACACCATTTTTACTACTAGAAGGTCAGGACCAGGGGATCCTACCTGCCCAGATGGAATGTATCCTGCGATCTATGTCCTCAACTCCTGGAGTTCCTGGCATGTGGCATGCTTGGCGCCTTTCTCCACTGAGGACGTCAAAGATTTATTAATTTTTGGTCTCATGGCAGCAAGGCTGGTACTTTTTGGCTTATGTGCTGCCCTGATCTACCGGAAAATTGGAAGACGGTGGCATCAAGAACCACGGGCCCTCGCTTGTCTATCATGATTAACGAGGTTGGCAAGGCAGTGCATTCTCAGATTGCATTGACTCTTGAACTCAGACGCAAATTGGATGACATCTTGGAGCTGATGCGTGCCTTGCAGTTGAAGCTGAAGGTTTCGGAGGCCAGTAAATATTCTTAATTCATAATTGGGAATATTCTAAATTCATAATTGGGATGTGGCTGTTCGAGTGGAACTGTTAAAAGTGTTTTTCACTGCTCAGTTACAACACTCCAGGCTTATCTAGCCTCAAGGACAAATTGCCCACCGTTTACCTCCAGAGGAATTTATTCAGGCCTTGGTGAGATTATTCGGCTCCATTCTTTTCTCAACCCACAAAGACAATAAACTGACAGACTTACACATGGACTGAAGCATGCCCCAGCTTTTCCCTTTCACCTCCCTTCCTGCCCCCCTGTGGCAGGCCCCCGTTCTTCCCATGCTGGCAGGCGGCGCGATTTCAGTTGCAGCGGCTACCACACACTCACATCGCCTCAATTTGGAAAACGGACTGTTTCAAGTTTAGTGCACATAAACAATGTCAAATGTATATGTGTTGTCTTAATTCTGATGTGTGCCATTATTACGGTAAACTAGTAATAATTGTGGATTAATTGCTGTTTGTCTGTGGAATGTGAGTGTGGCAATCTCGTTGTAATGACAATGATAATAAAGCTATCCATCCATCCAAAATGAATCAGTTTTGGAGAGACCAGCCACTGACGTCACAGTGCTGCTCTGATTGGCTGCCCCCCTGCCACTCAAAACAAAATTAACAAATTGAAACAGAATGCTACTTTTTAACTTCTTACAATATCTCTTAAAACAGGTCAAGGTTAGTCATCTTTGAAGGTCTGTGTCCCAAGAATGTTCCCAATGAACCTGCAGCCTCTGGCAGTAATAGGACTGGACTTGCTGAGCACAGACAGACGGACGGACGGACGCAAAGCCTTCACAATGCCTGGTGGCCATATTTGACGGCCTTGGTAACAAAATCAATTGAAAACAAGAAGGCCTATGGTGTTGACGACATCCTAAATAAAATGGTCAAATTCACAGATCCCAAATTCCAACTGGCCATATTAAAGCTCTTTAACATTGTCCTTAGCTCTGGGATCTTTCCCAATATTTGAAACCAAGACTGATAATGCCGCTCCACAAAAGCAGCGACAAACTTGACCCTAATAACTACCGTGGAGTCTGTGTCAATAGCAACCTCAGGAAAATCTTGTGCATGATCACCAACCACAGGCTCCTACACTTCCTTACTGAAAACAATGCCCTGAGCAAATCCCAAATTGGTTTTTTACCAAATTACCATACAACAGTTCATATTTTCTCCCTCAGCACCCTGACTGACAACCAAATAAACAACAAAGGCAAACTGTTCTGCTGTTTTGTAGATTTCAAAAAAGCATTTGGTGCAATTTGGCACAAGGATCTGCTGTCCAAACCTTTGAAAAGTTGGGTTGGAGGAAAAACATATGACATCATAAAGGCAATGTACACAAACAAGTGTAACATGAAAATTGGCAAAAAAAAAACAACAAAACAAAACAAAACACACACACACACACACACACACACACACACACACACACACACACACACACACACACACACACACACACACACACACACACACACACACACACACACACACACACACACACACACACACACAGAGACTTCTTTCCCCAAAGCAGAGGAGTTAGGCAGGAATGCAGTTTGAGCCCTCTTCAACATATACACCAATGTATAGGGCACCACAGTCTCGTTTGAACCCTGCGTGATATGGTGGGATTTGACCACTTATGTGGACCTGGGCTCCATTGTGCAATATATACACAGCATATATTCACACGGAAAAATGGTGTACTGTTTTGTTTTCAGCTGCAGTCACTGAAGCAGTCACAAAATTTTTTTTTCAGTATCCAGTGTAAAAGAGAAGACGAGGCAGATGGGAGACTGTGTAAGTCCAAGTTAATAAGTAAGTAAGTTCAATACAACAGCTAAAATTTTGAAGTATGCCAGTTTTTGAGTCTTCTGAGTTTGCTCCTCATTAAACCAGGAAAATAAGGAATTTCAACACAACAAGCTAGTGCTGAAATCCAGGAAAATGGGGCTTTGAGTGAGATTTGGCAAAAATCCATGGCAGTTTTACCAAATCTGACGGGTGGTTTCTCTAACTCTGGACTTTGGTGGCCACAACTAAAAAGGTGAGCAGAAAGCCTTTTTCTTAAATTTCTGCCAGGCTCAGGCTTGTAAACCTGGAGTCCAGCATTTGACAGAGGTCCTCTTAAGGTTCTGGTGTGTACATTAACAGACTAATGTTGATGAGGTTTTCCTAACAGAATCTTTGCTGAACGGGGAGTTGCCACCGTTATTGTTTGTTTTGCTGGTGGCAGTGCATGTTTACGCCATCAGCAGTTTGTGCTAAGTAGTGAGATGTTTAGTAGTGACAATAAAACAGTCGGTGAACCATTTGGACTATTAATGGGGTATGTGATGTTATTAGACCCCAGGGGTTAAGAGAATAAACGCTCAGCAAACCATTTGGGCTGGTGAATGTGCATTTTAACATCATCAGACGGCCGGCGAGCCGTGGGCTTGGTAAACGGTGCATCACATGTTGCCAAGGTGCCCCCAGGAATAAAGAAAAGTTTGGAATAACAGAGAATAAGAGATAAAGGAACAGTGACAATTCCACAGAATCTTGTCCATATCAGACTTTTTCAAACAGTCTTTCCATCTTCTCTCTATCTGACGTCGCTCTGTGACACAGACATGCTGCACAATTCTTCTTTTAAAAAGTTTAGAGCTCTAAAGGTTTACGATGTCCACATGGTACGTTTATAGCTTAAGCTTCGAGCAAGAGCCACACAGTGTCGCCGCAGCAACCAACCAGTCCCGCTTTATGACAACTGTTGCAACAGCCAGGCTTTTCTCTCCTCGAAGCAGATCCGAGGACACTGATTTGTATCTGTAACACACAGCTCAGTGTCCGCAGACTTATAAAACTTGCACAATGTCGTGCAACATTTAAACATTCAGTGACGGCCACGATTACAGAGTTAAGGTGTTGGGCTTGAGACCAGAAGATCCTCGGTTCATATCCCAGCCTGACTGGAAAATCATTAAGAGACCTTGGGCAAGGTCTTTAATCCCCTATTGTTCCCGGTGTGTAGTGAGTGCCTTGTATGGCAGCACCCTCACATCGGGGTGAATATGAGGCATTATTGTAAAGGGCTTGGAGCGTCTCATGCAGATGGAAAAGTGCTATATAAATGCAGTCCATTTACCAGTTACAGGAAGCCAGTGAAGAGACGCCAAAATGGGTGTAATGTGGTCAAACTTTCTGCTTCCTGACAAAAGTCTGGCAGCAGCATTTTGATTGGTAAATGCCGTGTTTCTGCCGAAAGTCCAGTGAACCTCCGTAATGTGTTTGTTTTGTTGTGTGAATGAGATGCTGTGTTGGGTGAGGGCATTTTGAAGCAGTGTGTGGCTGAAACAGCCTGATGGCACTAACTGATGTTCACTGATCAGTCGCATCAGATCCTCATTTTGGACACACATATCCACAGGTATGTATCTATACTTTAATTGTGGTCTATGCATTGAGGCTGAAATGATTGAGTTCTTTGTTTGCAAGGCTCCACTTTACACTGTAATGCATATGACAGGCCTGTGCACGACGTGGTCCCGCTCTCATAGAAACTACAGAACAAGCCGAAAGGCATGCGTGGTATGAGTGTAAGTGCTAACTGTTGTAGCCATTGATATTACTGTCTTAGAACCCCACAACGTAGACTAACAAAGTTTTTAAAACAAAGAGGGGCCGCGTGTGTTATCTGAAAGTGAATATTTGTGCAGTCAAACCGATTACAGATCAGAGACAGAGGAAAAATATCAATATCAGGGCTTTTTAAAAGGCTATGGTTGGACAACTGATTTCTCGTGGGAACATTCTTTTTGATATTTGGCGCACGTTTTACGCCGGATGCCCTTCCTGATGCAACTCCAGTGTAACCTGGAGAAACACACACAGCCGCTGGTGTTCCGAAGAGGTCTCCCATCCAAGTACTAACCAGGTACTGCACTGCTTAGCTCCTGAGATCTAACAGGATCAGACTGACACAGACCAGACCGCTGCACTTGTTTCATATAGTAATAATAATAAAAATATAAATCATTCTCCACAACCCTTTCTTCATCTGTAAATTACACTCATAACCTACCTGTTATTTTTAAACAAATAAAAGAGCATGGAGAGTAATGTGTACATTTTTTAATTTAAAGGCCCTGTCACACTTTTGACAATTTAGCCAGCGATGCCAGTCATATTTAAAAAATGCTGGCATAAGTCCAACAAGTTAAGGGCAAGTTTTTGTTTTATAAGTTAAAAGCACACTGAAGCACGTTGAAACATGCAAAAGCTCACTCTTCCTAATATGCTGAGCTCCTCAAAAAATTTTGGACATCCTGAAAAATAAGTGCCAGCGTGTGACTCACACATCTCGTGCATGCGGAACATAAGTTGTAGGTACGTTATGTGATTGTTGGCACACGACTCTTGTAATTTACTCGTAAGTCTAAATCCATCCATTAATGCTGGTCACTGATTGGCTGCATGAGGATGCAGCTTTCAGCCAGACTGTTTCATTCACACATGGAGTATATCTGACCTGTCCATTTCAGTCCAATTCACCATCACAGATGGACATGAATCCACATAAAGCTCCTGATTTTTGAAAATGACATCTGAAAATACTTTAATTCGTGGCTGGAAATGCAGCATTTTAAACCAAGTCCCTCTGTGGTTTTTCTGCTGCAGCTGCATTTCTCATTCCGGTGTCACTCTCTGATCACACAGAAGCGCTGTGATGAATTAAACTTTTGAAGCCCCGTCACTGTGGTGTGATCATCACATGACCTGATCGATCAATCAGGGAATCACACCTGATTAATGCGCTGTTTAAACATTCAAAGTGCAGTGGCTGTCTGTGATCACCACACTGACAGATCACACAGCACGTCCTTCAGATCACACCTGATCGCAGTTGACTGGAGCTTTAAAAGTTTAAATCATCACAGCGTTTCATTATTCAGGTTTGATTGGGTCTGATCAGGTCCGCTGATCAGGACGCAGCCTAAGCAGCATTTTAGAGTCACAGCACTCCATTCATTCATGGCAGCGTTTCCCACAGCCAGTCCACTCATCAGCATTCTGTACACAATGAGAATGGTCCACCAAGATAAAAAATGAAAATAAAAAACAAAATAAAATAATGTTAAATTACTCCGTTTCTGACGCGCACCACACTCTGCAGCACTGACATGAACCACTGGGTGGAAACGGGGCTGTCAGCATATGCTGAATAACTCTTGAGGTGTGACAGCTGCATTAATTTATTAGGCGCACGCCAGCGTGCACCGGAGTTTTTAATAAGGTCAGTAAATGCAGGCTAAACCGTCAAGGTGTGACAGGGCCTTAAGGTATTACGAATTCAACAGGGGATGCTTTAACAATGACTGCAGAGTAACTGTAAATCCTATTTCTTAATGTAACAAACCTCACAGTGAAATCATTTTTTGGGGTCATTTCAAACAGGTCAGAGTATGTAACTGCCTTTAATGTTGTGATGAGGATCGAATAATTTCTGAAATATGTATTTATCTAGCGATTATGATTGTTTTAAAATGCACAACAGGGGCAGGCTTCTGCACGGACAAATGTCCTGACTGACCTTTGACTTCATGGACATGTTTAGTGGTTCATTCATTTAATGATAAAATATAAATTAAAACAGTTTCTTTAAGGGAAAAATTAATAATACGAGCAAAGCGGCACGGAGCTCGCTCATGGTACACTGTGGCCTAAAGAGGAAGTGCCAAATTCTTAATCCGCAGTGAAACAGGAAATGTCAAATGTCAAACACTTCCTGGATCAACACTTCCTGGATTGACAGACAAGATCCCATGGAATCTCACAGGAACTCACACTCAAGCTCACACTCAAACAGGAAGTGCCAATTTTTCAGTCACAGTGAAACAGGAAATGACAAATGTTGAACACTTCCTGGAATGAGTGGAGCTAGAGCAGAGGCCTGGGTTTCACTGGACTCCCCTGAAATCTGATTTGACACAGATGATTGACATGTCATGGCACCACACGTCTGGTTGAAAAGAGCTGCACTAAGCTCTTTATATTATTGTATTTCTATTTACGAGGTCTGTTAGAAAAGTATCGGACCTTTTTATTTTTTTCAAAAACCATATGGATTTGAATCGTGTGATTGCATCAGCCAAGCTTGAACCTTCGTGCGCATGCGTGAGTTTTTTCACGCCTGTCGGTTGCGTCATTCGCCTGTGAGCAGGCTTTGAGTGAGCACTGGTCCACCCCTCTCGTCGTTAAGGAAATGGCGGAATGATTTGGATCTTTGCTGCATCAATGTTTTCCTGAAACTGTGAGATACCTCCAGGTGGACACCATTCGGAAAATTAATATGGCTTTCAGGGATGATTTTATGGGGATTACACAGATTAAGGAGTGCTCCAGCCGGTTTAAAGACCGCCCACAGCGTCTGAGAGCGCGGCGCGCTCCGAGCGCCGATCGACAGGCTCAAACCCCGCTGAAACAACCAGATCATTTCCAACGTGAAGGCTTTGTTGATCCGGTACGTCGTCTGACTTTCACAAAAAGGCAGAAGGCGTGGACGTCAGCACTTTTTCGGCACATTCTACTGTTACAGGAGTTTTTTTCATGGAAAAAGAAGCGGATGAATGCGCCACCGTGCCGCTCATGGCGCGGGACAAAACCACCTCCGTGTTGGTCTCTAAGGACGGCTTCTGGTTGCTTTTAAGTCGTGTCTCAGTCTCAGTCGTGTCACGACTGTCTCAGTCGTGCTTTGCACCATGCGGCTCCGCCGCGACGCGCGGGATTCCTCCGCTCCTCTTTCCATGACAAAAACTCCTGTAACAGTGGAATGTGCCATTCATTTCTAAACTGGACGCTGTCTTGATCCGGTATGTCGTCTGACTAGCACAGGAATTGCGGAAGACGTGGACACCAGCACTTTTTCGGCACATTGAGACAGACGTGCGGAGGAGCGCGCCACATTCTCAGACGTTGTGTGCGGTCTTTAAACCAGCTGGAGCACTCCTTAATCTGTGTAATCCCCATAAAATCGTCCCTGAAAGCCATATTAATTTTCCGAATGGTGTCCACCTGGAGGTCTCTCACAGTTTCAGGAAAAAATTGATGCAGCAAAACTCCAAATCATTCCGCCATTTCCTTAATGATGAGAGGGGTGGACCAGTGCTCACTCAAACTGACAGGTGTGAAAAAACTCACGCATGCGCACGAAGGTTCAATTTTGGCTGATGCAATCACACGTGATTCAAATCCATATGGTTTTTGAAAAAAATAAAAAGGTCCGATACTTTTCTAACAGACCTCGTATATTCTTTTTTAATAGCTCCTTTATTAATAGCTCCTTCTAGAACATTCTGCTTGAGGGTTGGCATGACACCTGTAAAACAAACGCTACTTCATTCCTGCCATTGCAGAAAGACGCTATAGGAATGAATTTTACTGTGGGCCGACCAACCTGCAATTTATCTGCTTTAATATTCTGGACTTCAGGGACTTAAGTCCTTACACTACTTTGCCATACCATTACCTTAATTGGTTACATTAGATTTTTAACATCTGTTTAGGACTGGGGGTCTCCGGTTTGGACTTAAGGGAATTTTATTGATTGGTGCACCAAAGACTGACCTACAATATCACTGTGTGACATATTTATAGCGACAGTCCCAAAAATGTTGCACTATGCTGTGTTCTCGTTGACTTTGACAGTTGATGTCTCTGGACTGTGTGGAAAATTTGGTTTACAGTACCGGTATTATTATTTTTTAGATTGTATCTATTACTTCTCCTAGGTGAGGTGGACTGACTGAAGTTGTGCTACAGACATTTTAGGTTCGTGGTTCGACCCTGACCCTAACCCTGACCCGGCTTCTCTGCTCTCGTGGGGCAAACAGGGGGTCAGTCATGTGGTAGTGGGTGGTTAACGAATACGATTTGGTGGGTCACACTGCACCAGGATTGAGTCGACCATCTGTTGGGGGTGCACGGCAGGGAAAAAAGAACACAAAATTAAAGTAATAAAGAGCAAATGAAGGTGATTTTATTTGTCTCTATTTCCATGTGTGCTGCTTGGATGATTTGACCACAGATGCTATGACTGGACTACATGGACAGTTAGACGATCAGAGGCTGCTGTGATTGACAAATTGCTTTTGGACTTTGTCCTAGCCACAAGGTGGGGTGCCACATGTTTGACTGACGAGTGCGGTGCATTAGTTGTCTGCTTTTATAAATATTTTGACCATTCGTAAGGACTGGTAGCTTCAATTTTGATTTCTGCCTGTTGCAGTACCTGTATTGGTCCATAGTGTAAGTCATTTGTCTCTCAAAAGCATCACTAGTGCCAATATCCAGGGAACAAGGGGCCTTCGGGTGGACCTGTTCATTGATGTTTCTTTCTGTACTAATCTGTTTTATGCCATGATGCATACTGTTCTTACCATGCTACATGGACAAAACACAGTTTTACTTTTACACATACCGTTTAATACAATGCGAGCAGTCACCGCATATACAGGTAAAAATGCAACATCTTTCAAACACCTGTTCATTGATGTTTCTTTCTGTACTAATCTGTTTTCTCGTCCAATGTCAATTTTATTTATATAGCACATTTTCAACAGCACCAGCTGCCCAAAGTGCTTCACATGTTAAAAAAACAATATCAAAAACATTACAAAAGCAGGGCAATCAAAAAACAAATAAAAAACAGACACATGCAGCTTACATTGTATTAAAAGCCAAAGCAAAAAGGTATGTTAAGAGCAGATTTAAAAGTCTCTAGAGCTGGAGCAGCTCTGATGTTTAAAGGCAAACTGTTCCAGTGTTTGGGTGCAGCCACCAAAAAGGCGCAATCACCTTGAGTCTTTAATCGAGATCTGGGCCATTTTAATAAAAGCTGGTTTTCAGACCTCACTGATCTGAGTGGTACATATGGAGTCAAAATCTCAAAGGTATTCAGGAACCAATCCATTTAAACACTTGAACACAAACAACAGAATCTTAAAATCAATCCTAAATGCGACCGGCACAGGGGTGATATGCTCCCACTTCCTCGTCCCTGTGAGCAGTCGTGCAGCAGCATTCTGGACTTGCTGCAGACGCTTCAGAGAGGACTGGTCCAGCCGACAGTAGAGCGAGTTACAGTAATCTAAACTAGATGTTATGAACAAATGAATAACTCGCTCAAAAACACAAGCTGGAAGGTAGGGCTTTACTTAAGATTCTGAGTTGGTAAAAAACTGGCCTTAACCACAGAATTCATTTGCTTGTCCATTTTAAAGGAGCTGTCGAAATTTACCCCCAATTTTCTAACAGAGTCATGTATGCAGGGAGACAAAGGACCAAGCACATCAGTCAAGCCAGCAGACAATATAGAACCAAAAACAATAATTTCAGTTTTTTCTCATTGAGAATTAAAAAGTTTTGGGCCAACCAAGTTTTTCCTTCCTGCAGACAGTTTACCAAAATAGCAACAGAATTCGAGGAGAATATGAGTGGCAAAATAAATCTGCAGGTCATCTGCATAAAAATGAAAGGCCATGTCATACTTTGAGAGTCTGGTGCCAAGTGGCAACATATAAAGTGAAAAAAGTGCGGGGCCTAAAACAGAGCCCTGTGGAACAACATAATTTAAGGGTGCTGAACTGGACTGGTGAGGCCCAAGGTATACAGTGGTCCTTTGTTTATCGCGGACGTTACGTTCTAAAAATAACCCGCTATAAGCGAAATCCGCAAAGTAGTCAGCGTTATTTTTTACAATTATTATAGATGTTTTAAGGATGTAAAACCCCTCACTACACACTTTATACACTTTTCTGAAACAAGAATTAACATTTTCTCACTTTTCTCTCCTGTGTAAACACTCTCTTTTTTCTTCTGGGCAAGAAGATTATAAACAGACACACGCAGAACTCTCCCTTCACTCACTGCCTCCGGAGGTACGGATGCGGGACCTGCAAAGAATCCAAGTCCTCTCTCGTGGCCATGGAGCTCTGCAGCTGCAGTCAACATCCGTATCAACAGCGAGCGTAGTCTCTGGACCTGTTGCCAGATTTGGCACAGCTCCACACAGCAGACAGGAGGGCGGTGTGAGTGGCCCGCTGCTGTGTTTACCGAGCCCGCAGACTCAGTAAGCGCATCGGAGGCAGTGAGAGCAACCGTGGTGATGCTGACCGGTGCCGTGACCGGCCCGCCTGATAAGGACGCAGAACACAATGCGCTGTAAAAAAAAAAAAAAAAAAAAAAAAAAGCATTTCAGTACAAAGAAGAGATCTGAAGCTAGAATGAAATTTTTCAAAACCGCCATTAGAGTCCAAATGAGACTGCAACTGATCATAAACAATTTTCTAAAGGATTTTAGTCAAAAATGGCAACTTTGAAATGGGGTGATAGTTGGCAAGAATATTGGGATCCAAGGTTGGCTTTTTGAGGTGTGGCTGAACTACAGCGTGCTTTAAAATTCCTGGAACACAGCCAGATAAAAGGGAAACATTCAGAACATTTAGAATGTACGGCCCAAGGACAGATAAAACACTTTTTTAAAATTGTGCAGGAACAGCATCCAAAGGACAATTAGAAGGTCTTAATTGCTGAACAACTTTATGCAGTTCAGTTAAGGTGAGAACGAAAATCAACAAAGGCCACAGTGCACTCATGGTTTAAATGAGAATCAGTTAAGTGAGACAATGAAATTGAAGCCCTCATGTATGACACTTTTTTTAAACAAAAACTGACAAAAAATCATCACACAGTGATCCAGATAACACAAGACCAGACGGAGACTCTGGGTTAACCAGTCGATTCAACACATTAAAAAAAACCTGCGGTCTGTGACAGTTATTTGCCACAAAGTTAGACATAAACTGGGCTTTTGCTGACTTAACAGCTTCCTGATAATTAGCAAGACAGTCTCGAATTATTCCCCGAAAAACATGCAAATTGTCCTTCTTCCATTTACGCTCCGCGTGCCTGCATTCACGTCTGCACGACAAGTGGTGAGTGCACGAGTCCAAGTGTTCTATCTGCCAGATGTAAAAAAAGAGAATGACTGCCACGCATGTCGGTGCTTAGCAGCAGATATCAGCAGGCAGTGCAGCGACTGGCATGGACAGATCCAACTGCTGCTGGCCTCCCGTTCCTCCCGGCCCTCTTGGATGAAGATCACTCCACCTTTCACCAATAATAATGTCAACGGTCAGTTCACGCTGTTTGCTGAGGTTGGTATATTTTATATTCAGGGTGATATTTTTGTTCTTTTTCACTGTGTTATTACACATGGTGTTAGTGTTTTCATATTCCATGCTTTGCAATAAGCAGAGTAAAATCCCGCAAGATTCTCCACACGCGACATGGCTTGCCTGAAAGAAGCCTGGTTCATGTGGTTCTTTCAAGTTCAGAAGGTATGTCAAGTCCTGCTGGGGGAGGCTGCACAGGTACCATGGACACGACTGGTGAGGTACTCCTTTTAGGGTTAGGGTTAGGCTCATGTTAGGGCATTTTTGTTGTTCCTGGCAGATACCTTTGGTTTTTGGATGATGTGTTGTTTCTGTTTTTGCACTTCTCATGGTCAATTTGCTACTTTGCAAACTTAATAATAAGAATAATAAGAATAATAACTTCATATCCCTTACAAAGGAGATATGAAGTTGCACTTCTCTTTTTATAATGATAATAATGACTTTATATTTCCCCTGGAATGCCATGATGCATACTGTTCTTACCATGCTACATGGACAAAACACAGTTTTACTTTTACACATACCATTTAATACAACGCGAGCAGTCACCGCATATACAGGTAAAAATGCAACATCTTTCAAACAATCACATAGCTTTACTGATCAACACCGAGGGCAACGGCCCGCCCATTTGGGGGCGGTGCTGGAGAGCAGGAACAAAGGCAGGGAGAGTGCTGTGTGGGGGTCAGTTTGCAAATTAAAAGAGCAATCATCTGTTTGGTAAAGGCATCTATTCAATACAACAGCTAAAATTTTGAAGTATGCCAGTTTTTGAGTCTTCTGAGTTCGTTCCCCATTAAACCGGGAAAAACTGGGAATTTCAACCCAACAGTGCTACGGGTCATAAACAAACTGCAACACATGTCCACTTTCCACTGCATTGTCACTTTTTCTTTGCATTTTCAATGTGTTTGCGTGTAATTTGTCAACCTGGTCTCACAGCAAGTCGTGATTCAGCAGCATGAAATATACATTAATCTACTGGTTCGTGATATTGTGATGAAAAGCGCCTCATTTTCATCACGGCAGCATGAATTCATTCAAATTCATTCCGTGATAGCTGCACGAAATTAAAAGTGAAGCTGGGGGGGGAATAGTGAGTTAAAAACAAACCCCATCACGAAAATTTGACTCATTTCGTCACAGGAGCACGAAAAGAAAAAGTGAGACTGGGCTGAATTTGCCCAAAAACCTATTGAAAAAGACGTGGTTTTTCCCCAAAAAGTAGAGAAATTACATCATATGCATCATATTTTACCCCTTTAACACTTGCCCTCAAATGAGACAGTGCTGCCCAATTGTCCAAATCATTAGAACAGTCTGCAGCATCGGGTATCACTCTAGTGGACACAGAAATCAAATGCCTGTTTTTGGCAGATGACCAGGTGTTGCTGTCTCCAACCAAAGAAGGGCTACAACAACAACTTCACCCGCTACACAATTTCACCCAAACCTGGGCCTTAAAACTAACCAAGACAAAAATGATGATATTCCAAAAAGGACCCAGCTTCCACTCACACAAATATAATTTCTTCCTGCATAAGACGGTCCTAAAACACACAAAAAAAACTACACCTACCTCTGAATAAACATCAGCACCACAGGCAACTTCAACAATGTCAGGACTGAGCGGAGGCGAAACACAGACAGAGGCTGGACACAAATGCAGGCTCACCACAGGACGTGTGATTAAAGGATGGTTTAATTCAGACCTGGGTTCAATAACAGGAAGGCAGTCCGCAGAGCAAAAGTACCGGGCAGGGACAAGACAGAGGACATGGTCAAAAACAAGCAGGGTCAGTACACGAGCAAACAGAGTTGTCAGGGCTGAGGCAAAAGGCAGGATCCGGTATACAGAGCAGAGTCAATAAACACGGCTTGGCAAAACAGGACTGAAACAAAGTGCTGGTGAGTGAATGAATCAACAAACGAGCAGGGAGGAAGTGAACTGAAGCAGTTTAAATAAGAACAGGTGTTAATAAGATAATGAGGTGCACGTGGAGGAGGAAGGGCCTGGAAGGGGGCGTGGTCAGGTGACACCTAAGAGGCAAAAGAGATGCAGAAAGGCGGTGACAAATGGGCAAGTAAATGACAGATGAATGGGGCGTGGCCAACAGTGATGACAAAGTGCAGGTGCGGGACATGAGAGTGCAGTGATCAGAAAGAGACTGTGATAACAATGAAACTGGACATGACAACTTAGAGACCTGAGAGGAGTGCAGACAAAGACAGAATGACAGGCAGGTGCAAGTGAGCGGTGACGAGATTACAGACATGACAACTAAAGATCATACAAAGAAAAACATGAACACGAATCTAAACTTGAACAGGGCTGAAAAGCATACCAGAACATGATAAACAGAATCATGGGAAATAACACACTGTGACAAAACCAAGTGGAACAGACAGACAAAACTATAAGAAAAACAAAACCTGGCATATCAGTACTACACAACAGAAATGAGAACAGCAAAAACAATAGGCAAACAATAACTAAATGATGACCCATGAAAACAGACTGATAGAACAAAACTAGAACGGAACTGGAACATGGCAGAAGTATAAAAGTAACAAAGAAAGAAAGTGACAAAGCACAAATAGAACATAGAATAAACACATGATGAAAAAGGCAATTAATAAAACAAGGCTGGGGCAAAAGGAACAGAACTAAATAAAGAGGAAAAATAAGGGCTGAAGCCTGGAACTGGGCGGGGCATGACAAACAAAGCTGTAAATAACCTGAGAGACGAGACAAGAAGGGCTTTTATGTCATCAAAAAGAACATGAAAGTCAACATCCCAATTCAAATCTGGCTCAAAATATTGGACTCCGTCATAGAACCCATTTCTCTTTAGGGCTGTGAGGTCTGGGCCCGCTCGCCAACCAAGATTTTGCAAAATAGGACTAACACCAAACTGAGACTCTGCATGCAGAATTCTGCAAATCCATCGTCCACGTCCAACGGAAAACATCAAACAATTCATGCAGAGCAGAATTAGGACGATACTCACTAATTAATAAAGTTCAAAAGAGAGCAAATAAATTTTATGACCACCTTAAAAATAGTCACCTCAGCCCACTCCATAACAAAGCCCTGATCCACAGAGAGACACCCCCTTAGCCAGCTTGGATTGTGAAAAAAGTGTGACAATAACGTGATTGTGTTGAACGTGTGACAATAATGTGGTTGTGTGACAATAACGTGGTTGTGTGGAACGTGTAACAATAACGTGGTTGTGTTCAAACGTGTGACAATAACGTGGTTGTGTTCAAAAGTGTGACAATCACGTGGTTGTGTTCGAAAGTGTGACAATCACGTGGTTGTGTGGAACGTGTAACAATAACGTGGTTGTGTTCAAACGTGTGACAATAACGTGGTTGTGTTCAAATGTGTGACAATAACGTGGTTGTGTTCGAAAGTGTGACAATAACGTGGTTGTGTTCGAAAGTGTGACAATAACGTGGTTGTGTTCGAAAGTGTGACAATCACGTGGTTGTGTGGAACGTGTAACAATAACGTGGTTGTGTTCAAACGTGTAACAATAACGTGGTTGTGTTCGAAAGTGTGACAATCACGTGGTTGTGTGGAACGTGTAACAATAACGTGGTTGTGTTCAAACGTGTGACAATAACGTGGTTGTGTCGAGCGTGTGACAATAACGTGGTTGTGTTCGAAAGTGTGACAATAGCGTGGTTGTGTCGAGCGTGTGACAATAGCGTGGTTGTGTCGAGCGTGTGACAATAATGTGGTTGTGTTTGAAACTGTGACAATAATATGGTTGTGTTGAATGTGTGACAATAATATGGTTGTGTTTGAAAGTGTGACAATAACTGGTTGTGTTTGAAAGTGTAACAATAAGGGGTTGTGTAGAAAGTGAGACAATAGGGGGTTGTGTGGAAAGTGAGACAATAAGGGGTTGTGTAGAAAGTGAGACAATAAGGGGTTGTGTGGAAAGTGAGACAATAAGGGGTTGTGTAGAAAGTGAGACAATAAGGGGTTGTGTAGAAAGTGAGACAATAAGGGGTTGTGTAGAAAGTGTGACAATAACGCGGTTGTGTAGAAACTGTAGCAATAACATGTTTGTGTAGAAAGTGCAACAATAACATGTTTGTGTAGAAAGTGCAACAATAACATGGTTGTGTAGAAAGTGTAGCAATAACATGGTTGTGTAGAAAGTGTAACAATAACATGGTTGTGTAGAAACTGTAGCAACAACATGTTTGTGTAGAAAGTGCAACAATAACATGTTTGTGTAGAAAGTGAAACAATAACATGGTTGTGTAGAAAGTGTAGCAATAACATGGTTGTGTAGAAAGTGTAGCAGTAACATGGTTGTGTAGAAACTGTAGCAATAAAATGGTTGTGTAGAAACTGTAGCAATAACATGGTTGTGTAGAAAGTGCAACAATAACATGGTTGTGTAGAAAGTGTAACAATAACATGTTTGTGTAGAAAGTGCAACAATAACATGGTTGTGTAGAAAGTGTAGCAATAACATGTTTGTGTAGAAAGTGCAACAATAAAATGGTTGTGTAGAAATTGTAGCAATAACATGGTTGTGTAGAAAGTGCAACAATAACATGGTTGTGTAGAACATGTAGCAATAACATGGTTGTGTAGAAAGTGTAGCAATAACATGGTTGTGTAGAAACTGTAGCAATAACATGGTTGTGTAGAAAGTGTAGCAATAACATGGTTGTGTAGAAAGTGTAACAATAATGCGGTTGTGTAGAAAGTACGACAATATCATGGTTGTGTAGAAAGTGTAGTAATAACATGGTTGTGTAGAAAGTGTAACAATAATGCGGTTGTGTAGAAAGTATGACAACAACATGGTTGTATAGAAAGTGTAGTAATAACATGGTTGTGTAGAAAGTGTAACAATAATGCGGTTGTGTAGAAAGTACGACAATATCATGGTTGTGTAGAAAGTGTAGTAATAACATGGTTGTGTAGAAAGTGTAGCAATAATGCGGTTGTGTAGAAAGTACGACAATAACATGGTTGTGTAGAAAGTGTAACAATAACATGGTTGTGTAGAAACTGTAGCAATAACATGTTTGTGTAGAAAGTGCAACAATAACATGGTTGTGTAGAAAGTGTAACAATAACATGGTTGTGTAGAAACTGTAGCAATAACATGTTTGTGTAGAAAGTGCAACAATAACATGTTTGTGTAGAAAGTGCAACAATAACATGGTTGTGTAGAAAGTGCAACAATAACATGGTTGTGTAGAAAGTGTAACAATAACATGGTTGTGTAGAAAGTGTAACAATAACATGGTTGTGTAGAAAGTGTAACAATAATGCGGTTGTGTAGAAAGTACGACAATATCATGGTTGTGTAGAAAGTGTAGTAATAACATGGTTGTGTAGAAAGTGCAACAATAACATGGTTGTGTAGAAAGTGCAACAATAACATGGTTGTGTAGAAGGTGCAACAATAACATGGTTGTGTAGAAACTGTAGCAATAACATGGTTGTGTAGAAACTGTAGCAATAAAATGGTTGTGTAGAAACTGTAGCAATAACATGGTTGTGTAGAAAGTGCAACAATAACATGGTTGTGTAGAAAGTGTAACAATAACATGTTTGTGTAGAAAGTGCAACAATAACATGGTTGTGTAGAAGGTGCAACAATAACATGGTTGTGTAGAAACTGTAGCAATAACATGTAGAAAGTGTAACAATAATGCGGTTGTGTAGAAAGTACGACAATATCATGGTTGTGTAGAAAGTGTAGCAATAACATGGTTGTGTAGAAAGTGTAACAATAACATGGTTGTGTAGAAACTGTAGCAACAACATGTTTGTGTAGAAAGTGCAACAATAACATGTTTGTGTAAAAAGTGCAACAATAACATGGTTGTGTAGAAAGTGTAGCAATAACATGGTTGTGTAGAAACTGTAGCAATAACATGGTTGTGTAGAAAGTGTAACAATAATGCGGTTGTGTAGAAAGTACGACAATATCATGGTTGTGTAGAAAGTGTAGTAATAACATGGTTGTGTAGAAAGTGTAGCAATAATGCGGTTGTGTAGAAAGTACGACAATAACATGGTTGTGTAGAAAGTGTAACAATAACATGGTTGTGTAGAAACTGTAGCAATAACATGTTTGTGTAGAAAGTGCAACAATAACATGGTTGTGTAGAAAGTGTAACAATAACATGGTTGTGTAGAAACTGTAGCAATAACATGTTTGTGTAGAAAGTGCAACAATAACATGTTTGTGTAGAAAGTGCAACAATAACATGGTTGTGTAGAAAGTGCAACAATAACATGGTTGTGTAGAAAGTGTAACAATAACATGGTTGTGTAGAAAGTGTAGCAATAACATGGTTGTGTAGAAACTGTAGCAATATCATGGTTGTGTAGAAAGTGTAGTAATAATGCGGTTGTGTAGAAACTGTAGCAATAACATGTTTGTGTAGAAAGTGCAACAATAACATAGTTGTGCAGAAAGTGCAACAATAACATGGTTGTGTAGAAAGTGTAGCAATAACATGGTTGTGTAGAAACTGTAGCAATAAAATGGTTGTGTAAGAAACTGTAGCAATAACATGTTTGTGTAGAAAGTGCAACAATAACATGGTTGTGTAGAAAGTGTAGCAATAATGCGGTTGTGTAGAAAGTACGACAATAACATGGTTGTGTAGAAAGTGTAACAATAACATGGTTGTGTAGAAACTGTAGCAATAACATGTTTGTGTAGAAAGTGCAACAATAACATGGTTGTGCAGAAAGTGCAACAATAACATGGTTGTGTAGAAAGTGTAGCAATAACATGGTTGTGTAGAAACTGTAGCAATAAAATGGTTGTGTAAGAAACTGTAGCAATAACATGGTTGTGTAGAAAGTGCAACAATAACATGGTTGTGTAGAAAGTGTAACAATAACATGTTTGTGTAGAAAGTGCAACAATAACATGGTTGTGTAGAAAGTGTAACAATAACATGGTTGTGTAGAAAGTGCAACAATAACATGGTTGTGTAGAAATTGTAGCAATAACATGGTTGTGTAGAAGGTGCAACAATAACATGGTTGTGTAGAAATTGTAGCAATAACATGGTTGTGTAGAAAGTGCAACAATAACATGGTTGTGTAGAAATTTTAGCAATAACATGGTTGTGTAAAAAGTGCAACAATAACATGGTTGTGTAGAACGTGTAGCAATAACATGGTTGTGTAGAAAGTGTAGCAATAACATGGTTGTGTAGAAAGTGTAGCAATAACATGGTTGTGTAGAAAGTGTAGCAATAACATGGTTGTGTAGAAACTGTAGCAATAACATGTAGAAAGTGTAACAATAATGCGGTTGTGTAGAAAGTACGACAATATCATGGTTGTGTAGAAAGTGTAGCAATAACATGGTTGTGTAGAAAGTGTAGCAACAACATGTTTGTGTAGAAAGTGCAACAATAACATGTTTGTGTAGAAAGTGCAACAATAACATGGTTGTGTAGAAAGTGTAGCAATAACATGGTTGTGTAGAAAGTGTAACAATAACATGGTTGTGTAGAAACTGTAGCAACATGTTTGTGTAGAAAGTGCAACAATAACATGTTTGTGTAGAAAGTGCAACAATAACATGGTTGTGTAGAAAGTGTAGCAATAACATGGTTGTGTAGAAAGTGCAACAATAACATGGTTGTGTAGAAAGTGTAACAATAACATGTTTGTGTAGAAAGTGCAACAATAACATGGTTGTGTAGAAAGTGTAGCAATAACATGTTTGTGTAGAAAGTGCAACAATAACATGGTTGTGTAGAAATTGTAGCAATAACATGGTTCTGTAGAAAGTGCAACAATAACATGGTTGTGTAGAAATTGTAGCAATAACATGGTTGTGTAGAAAGTGCAACAATAACATGGTTGTGTAGAACGTGTAGCAATAACATGGTTGTGTAGAAAGTGTAGCAATAACATGGTTGTGTAGAAACTGTAGCAATAAGATGGTTGTGTAGAAAGTGTAGCAATAACATGGTTGTGTAGAAAGTGTAGCAATAACATGGTTGTGTAGAAAGTGTAACAATAATGCGGTTGTGTAGAAAGTACGACAATATCATGGTTGTGTAGAAAGTGTAGTAATAACATGGTTGTGTAGAAAGTGTAACAATAATGCGGTTGTGTAGAAAGTGCAACAATAACATGGTTGTGTAGAAAGTGTAGCAATAACATGGTTGTGTAGAAACTGTAGCAATAACATGGTTGTGTAGAAAGTGTAACAATAACACGGTTGTGTAGAAAGTGCAACAATAACACGGTTGTGTAGAAAGTGCAACAATAACACGGTTGTGTAGAAAGTGCAACAATAACACGGTTGTGTAGAAAGTGCAACAATAACACGGTTGTGTAGAAAGTGTAACAATAACGCGGTTGTGTAGAAAGTAACAATAACACGGTTGTGTAGAAAGAGTAACAATAACACGGTTGTGTAGAGACTGTAACAATAACGCGGTTGTGTAGAAAGTGTAACAATAACGCGGTTGTGTAGAAAGTGCAACAATAACACGGTTGTGTAGAAAGTGCAACAATAACACGGTTGTGTAGAAAGTGCAACAATAACGCGGTTGTGTAGAAAGTAACAACGCAGTTGTGTAGAAAGTAACAATAACGTGGTTGTGTAGAAAGAGTAACAATAACACGGTTGTGTAGAAAGAGTAACAATAACACGGTTGTGTAGAAAGTAACAATAACACGGTTGTGTAGAAAGTAACAATAACACGGTTGTGTAGAAAGAGTAACAATAACACGGTTGTGTAGAAAGTGTAACAATAACGCGGTTGTGTAGAAAGTGTAACAATAACGCGGTTGTGTAGAAAGTGTAACAATAACAGGGTTGTGTAGAAAGTGTAACAATAACAGGGTTGTGTAGAAAGTAACAATAACACGGTTGTGTAGAAAGAGTAACAATAACACGGTTGTGTAGAAAGTGTAACAATAACACGGTTGTGTAGAAAGTGTAACAATAATGCGGTTGTGTAGAAAGTAACAATAACACGGTTGTGTAGAAAGTGTAACAATAACGCGGTTGTGTAGAAAGTGTAACAATAACGCGGTTGTGTAGAAAGTAACAATAACATGGTTGTGTAGAAAGAGTAACAATAACACGGTTGTGTAGAAAGTGTAACAATAACGCGGTTGTGTAGAAAGTGTAACAATAACGCGGTTGTGTAGAAAGTGTAACAATAACGCGGTTGTGTAGAAAGTAACAATAACACGGT
The DNA here is from genome assembly GCF_902500255.1 of Thalassophryne amazonica. NCBI lineage: Eukaryota > Metazoa > Chordata > Actinopteri > Batrachoidiformes > Batrachoididae > Thalassophryne > Thalassophryne amazonica. Next base: position 86,948,452 of record NC_047118.1, read on the forward strand.
TGTGTAGAAAGTGTAACAATAACACGGTTGTGTAGAAAGTAATAACACGGTTGTGTAGAAAGTAACAATAACACGGATGTGTAGAAAGTGTAACAATAACGCGGTTGTGTAGAAAGAGTAACAATAACACGGTTGTGTAGAAAGTGTAACAATAACACGGTTGTGTAGAAAGTGTAGCAATAACGGTTGTGCAGAAAGTGTAGCAATAACATGGTTGTGTAGAAAGCTGGTCTCACCTTCAGTGTTGCCGTCGTTGTCAACAGAAGCATAGGTACGCAGGAACTCTGCAAAGGCTCCGTCTCTGGCCATCAGCTCTGAGTAGGAGCCCATCTGAGTGACCTCGCCCTCCACCATCACCAGGATCAGGTCCACCTGGGGCAAGTAGTTCAGCCCGTGGGTCACAAGTACACGTGTCTGGAGAATATAGAAGAACACAGGCAGTTTCTTCTCAGCGAGTTTCAAACAGGGACATTTTATAGTATACACAAAAAATACTCTGTAAATTACCAAAGCGTAACATAGCATAATGAACGGAGATAGAATAGAATAGAATAGAATAATTCTTTATTGTCCACCAATGTGGAAAATTGTCTTCAACTCACCAGCACAAATAAAACAAAAAACGAATAAAACAAAAATAATATACATAAAATACATGGAAGTAAAGGAAGAAGTAGAATAAGACCTAGTAAGATAAATAAAACGTACAATAAGATCTAATAAAATCAAATAAAACAGAAGTAAAGCAGTTCAGGTTTTATTTGTGGAGTGGTCACTTGTTTGAGTTCATTATGGCGGCGGCATTTGGTATAAAAGATTTTTTGAAAGAACCTTTGGCCAGAGGAGCTCTGTAGTGCCTCCCAGACTTCAAGAGCTAAAAGATATCAAGAATATATCACTGCAATATCTTATTTTAATGACTTTCACATAAGCAGACAATGCAACCAATGTGACAACATGTCGGCAGTGAAATGTGTGTGTTCTTCGCAAAAAAAAACTGTAAGCAGGTCTTAGGAACAAATCTGTTCTTAAGAACCGTGAATGAGGCCCATTTCTTTCTAATTTGCAGTTGTTTAACTAGATTACAAGTAATGAGTGCAATATACACAGTACAGGCCAAAAGTTTGGACACACCTTCTCATTCATTGCGTTTTCTTTATTTTCATGATTATTTAGTACATTGTAGATTCTCACTGAAGGCATCAAAACTATGAATGAAAGGAGAGTGATGGAGTGCTGCGGCAGATGACCTGGCCTCCACAGTCAATGGACCTGAACCCAATCGAGATGGTTTGGGGTGAGCTGGACCACAGAGGGAAGGCAAAAGGGCCAACAATTGCTAAACACCTCTGGGAACTCCTTCAAGACTGTTGGAAAACCATTTCAGGTGACTACCTCTTGAAGCTCATCGAGAGAATGCCAAGAGTGTGCAAAGCAGTAATCAGAGAAATGGGTGGCTATTTTGAAGAAACTAGAATATAAAACATGTTTTCAGTTATTTCGCCTTTTTTTATTAAGTACATACTTGTTGGGAAGGTGTCGTAGCACGGACCCACAACAGGGGGCGCTAAAGAACGGACAATGAATAAGCCAAAAAGTAACAATTTAATGTTGTGACAACACACAACTAAATACATAAAATTTGTAAAGTCAATTAACACCAGGTGACGTGTGGGCAGGCTCGAAGATAGAAGACCCCCGACGAGAGAGAAGCCGCATCCCACACGGCTTCCACCACCAACGGTCTGAAGAACACCGGAGCCGCCAAGTCCCGAATCCCCAGGTGGCCTCTGTCTTCGGCTGTCGACCCTGGTACTGCTGGCAGAAAGCAAAGACAAGATGAATGAGTGTGAGTCCGCACACTCAGTAATCCACAGTCTGCACACAGTTAGGAGGGAGCACCTCCACCTCCAATCACACACTCGTGCAGCTCCTGTTTAATCCACTTATCTGGTTTGGGGTGTGAGGCGAAGCCGTCGCTGTCACACCAAACGCCAATCCCACAGATAAGGAAAGCACCAGGAAAACGGCTGCAACAGAAGTTCAGATTATTACTCAACGTATGAGTCAGCAGAGAAAATTACCTCTTCGGTAGTCGATTTCTCGGCGAGGAGGTGGAGTTGCAGTCCGGCCTTTATGGTGATGATGATGAACGAGTGACAGCTGGTGCAGAGGATGAATGACAGCTGTCACTTCTTCTGGGTCTGGCGCCCTCTTGTGCTTGGAGCCCGCACTCCAAGCAGGGTGCCCTCTGGTGGTGGTGGGCCAGCAGTACCTCCTCTTCAGCAGCCCACATAACAATACTGTAACTCCACATACTAAATAGTCATGAAAATAAAGAAAATGCATTGAATGAGAAGGTGTGTCCAAACTTTTGGCCTGTACTGTGTAAATATATACACACACATATATATATATATATATATATATATATATTATACATTTATTGTTATTTACATGATTTATTAAGATTCTATTGTCTTATGCACAATTTGTACATGTTCAAACAAGCACCTCTACCTATCAATCATAAACAATACTTACATTTTAAAGGCATCTGCAGGAGGGCGTGCGTGTGCGAATACACGAGTTGCCGACAACAGCAAAAGTTAAAGGTAAAGATAAACTTTATTGATCTCACAGAGGAGAAATTCACATTACATCAGCTCTTAAAAAATGCACAAGGTGGGTGCAAGTAGAGGAAAATGTTCATCAAACAGCGTGTGCTGTTGTGACTTGTGTTATGTGCACAAGACATAAGAAATGAGGTAGAAATAGAAAATATATATATATATATATGCTGTGGGACTGTCTTGGCTGACACGCCTCTGCAACATTGCGTGGCGGTCGGGGACAGTGCCTCTGGATTGGCAGGCCGGGGTGGTGGTCCCTCTGTTTAAGAAGGGGGACCGGAGGGTGTGTTCCAACTATAGGGGGATCACACTCCTCAGCCTCCCCAGTAAGGTCTATTCCAGAGTACTGGAGAGGAGAATTCGACGGATGGTCGAACCTCGGATTCAGGAGGAGCAGTGTGGTTTTCGTCCTGGTCGCGGCACACTGGACCAGCTCTACACGCTCCATCGGGTGCTCGAGGGCTCATAGGAGTTTGCCCAACCAGTCCACATGTGTTTTGTGGATCTGGAGAAGGCGTTCCACCGTGTCCCTCGGGGCACCCTGTGGGGGGTGCTCCGGGAGTACGGGGTCCTTGCCGGTAGTAAGATAAACCTGTTTCCAGTACATGTTGGCCTCCGCCAGGGCTGCCCTTTGTCACCGGTTCTGTTCATTATTTTTATGGACAGAATTTCTAGGCACAGCCAGGGTGTAGAGGGGGTCTGGTTTGGGAACCAAATGCCCCCTGTACGCCTCGCTGGAGAGGTGTTCCGGGCACGTCCCACTGGGAGGAGGCCCCGGGGAAGACCCAGGACATGCTGGAGGGACTACATCTCTCGGCTGGCTTGGGAACGCCTTGGGGTTCCCCCGGAGGAGATGGGGGAGGTGTGTGTGGATCGGGAGGTCTGGGCAGCTTTGCTTGCTTCGCTGCTGCCCCCGCGACCCGACTCCGGATAAAGCTGAAGAAATGGATGGATGGATGGACAGCATACAAATCTATTCTAAACAGCCTCTGAGCAGAAAGAGACAATGCATAAAAAGAATGCAAAACTTGAACATAAAGGTACATAAAAGGGTGGTGGGAGAGCGGGGTGGAGTCTTGATTCTGGGGGTTCTGGGAGTGCTCCCCCAGAACATTTTTTTTAAAGACCAAGTCAAATTTTATGTATTCTTGTGAATTTTAACAGGTATGAAGTTCTCTGAAACAAATAAAACTCACTTCAATCTGTGAAATAAAAACATAGTGTTGATTATGGGGGGTCTGGGGGATCTTCCCCAGAAATGTTTAAAAGAGCAAGTCAAAATTTGTACATTCTGGTGAATTTTAATGGGTATGAAGCCCTCTGAAACAAAGAAAACTCACTTCAAACTGTCAAGTAAAAATTCTTTGTCTTCTGTAGTATTTTGATCGGTTCTAATCCGGTAAATGCACCAAATGGGTGCTGTGTCGCTGTACAGTCAATAAAATACAAAATTAGGGCCTAAAACAACTGACAACATTGATCTGCTGTGCACAAAGTAACACTGTCACCAGTTTTGAAAATGCATGCACACTGAGAATTTCAAAACTGATACTTATTCACATTTCATCTGTAAAATGCTCTCACTCGTAAAACAAACTAGGGCTGCAACTAACGATTATTTTAGTAATCGATTAATCGTTTTGTTTTTTTACTTACAACTGAGTTTTGCCGTTATTTTTTGAAGTGAGTTATTATTAAAAGGCCTTTGTCACACAACATCAACGTTTGACCTTGTAACAAAGTTATGATGTTATATTCTCGTCAAAAACATACCTGGAGTAATGTTTTGTTTTATTTTGCACATACATACGTCCACACCACAAAGAGATTTCCATCAGGTTTCATCCGATTATGAGCATTTTTAGATGCTGTCAGCAACTATCTCAACCACTGACAACATATTACAGCAAGAGTCCACAAAAGACCTTTTTAAAGGCCTGACTAAAGTGTAATATGTGATCTTTAATAAGATATTTTCATGAAAAAAGACACAAATGTGCAGTTTACTGCATTTTATTTTTTTCTTGTGTAAAAACACAGCTTAGATGTGGTTTGACCAAAACAAATTGTCATTAAACTTAAATAAAACAGGGATAAAGTGGAGTCACTAGGTGCTCACAGGAAACATTTATTTTCTATATTTATTTATTTATGTTCATTGTTAGTTGGTTTTACCTTTTCTGTTGTGTTTTGTTTTATCAGGTTCTTTTTGTCTGTTTCTCTAAAATTGTATAGTAGCATTATTAGCTATTATTACTTTTGTTGCTATTATTATTATTAATATATAAATAAAAATAAATAAAATATTACATTTCGTAATACAGTTGACTCTTACGACAACAAACACTAAGCCATTAATTATTTATTATACAGAAAACATGCACACAAGCTGTGCTGAGATGCTAACAGCTTAATGCTAACTTTAACATTGAAAACGCCATAGACATGCTAAGGCGTTAGCATCTGTCCCATTTTTAAGTTATAAGATACATCTATCAACTGTTTTAGAAGACCATAACAGGTCGGTTTAATATAAAAAAGGTAAATATTACTCACAGACATATGCTCTTTAGGGTTTTAGCGGGGGAAATTAAGATAAAGCGACATAATGCAACAAACCATCAAAGCAGTGAGTCGGATCATTGTTTCACTGGTTTAAAGCACAGCTTGGGGAAGGTCTGCCAATGTTCTCAATAAGACAGGGAGGAGAAGGACCGTGGCTCATAGCAAGCAGTAAACTGAGCGGAGAAGAAGGAAAATTCACACAGTCCCTTCCTCCTCAGTGCAGCACCACACAAGCTGACATTGCTGCTGCTTTGATTAGCGCAGAATGAGATGTTGCTTTGACAGTGAGACTATCATATTTCGGCCCCAAAACATGCATGACACCACGTGCGCACGAAATCCGTCGTGGTGACGGAGAACTTTAACCCATGCCCGAGGCCGAACTCCACGGAACCGGACTCCGGGCCGCCGACACTGACGCCCCAGAAACATCGCGTTTGTGCGGACACGCGAGACGTTTGTGACCGACGTCCCCACATTCAAAACACTTCATGCTTCCTGAACTGGCATAAACCATGTAAAAAGAGTCCTCATGTTTGACTCTGAAGGACACGTCCAGAGTCTGGGTTGGACAGTTCAGGAACATGAACACCTGACGACTGAAGGACTGAACGTGGCACAGTTTCTCGCTCTTACAGCCCAGTCCGATCGTCTTAAAACCGCTGGCAAACTTACTGAACCTCTGCAGCTCCCGACTGAGAGCCTCGTTCGAAACAAACGGAGGAACCCCGGAAATAATGATTTTAGTGGACGGAGCATAGAGAGGAGAAGCCTGCAGGTAAGAATCATTCAGATAAACCCCACTTTCAACAAGTTGAGCAGAGAAACGCTCCTCCGACAGAAAAACCACCACGGCTCCCCTTACCAAAAAGTAGTATATGCAAGTATGTTTCAAGTATACTTCTAGTTTACTTTTTATATACTTATCAGTACTATTTTTTGGTAAGGGTCTGTTCATCCTGGACGCAAACATTAAGTTCTCATGTCCGACCTGCTCACCCACAGCCAGGAGGACATCCTCCACAGACACAGCCGGGTCAGGGACCACCCTCACCCCGTGTCGGAGCGAGAGGGCCGGCGGCGGCCCAGACGCCATCCGCGCCAAAACCTGCCGCAAAAAAAACACACAAAACTACACACAAACCAGTCAAAACAATAAAAAAACAACAAACAAACAAACCAAAAATTAAAAGAAACACCGAAAAGGAAGAAAAAAACGCCACCTCACCTGAACTGCGTCACACTCTCATCTGTGACCCTCACTCATGCCCAAACTCCCAGCATGCACCAGAGAGAGAGAGAGAGAGAGAGAGAGAGAGAGAGAGAGAGAGAGAGAGAGAGAGAGAGAGAGTAATCTGACTTGACAGGTTTGTGCTGTCTGCTCTAGATGTGCTGTTTTTCAATGGGTGCACATGTCTGCATTTCCAGGTTTCCAGAAACACAACGTTGACACGAGTGACATCAGTAACATGCAGTAATCATGTTCGGAGTCAGTTTGGGTCAGTCTGTCTCACTTTGGGGAGGTCGTTGCACCCCAGTCGAGGTGCAGTAGAGGTGCAGATGTTGCACATTCTGGACATGTTGGCAGCATTTGATGAGCCTGACCACGACGAGTTTCTCACAAACACAATCAGACTGTTTCGAATGCTGTTATGATGCTGTGAGAATATTTAGAATGCAGTCAGAATACAGTTAGAGTCCACGACTGCACCTGAATGTTTTGAACATGTGCTAAACATTTGGGCAGCCACAGGAATTTGACCGGCTGCTTGGAACGCACTCAGATTGCAGTCGGCGGTTTTTGAATGCACCTCGACTGTTCCAGAATGTATGTCGAAATTTTATTCGGACAGCATTCAGCCTCTAGTGTGACGGGGGCATCAGGACTGAACCCTCAGCTGCCATAGTAACTGCAGCGGACTGAAGTGGAGGTTTGAAGGAATCTCTTGCTTTGCTTCCCCCCTAACCAGGCTGAGAGTCACTAACAGTCAGCAGACCAGAATCCTCCAAAAAAAAAAAAAAAAAATACCCCGCTTTCTCAGCTTCTGTACGTCCATCAAGCTGTGCATCATGACTCTGGGTATTTTTCACAATGCCCTCAGATAAGGAAGCACCTTCTCCTATGGACAATGGCAACTCCAATTCAATTCCCAGTCACAATCAGGGAGTGGAGTGGAAAAAAGATCACATTCCATTAAGACAGCAGGTGTGTCCATGTCTACAAGACCTCTAGTCAGCAAGTAAAATATATCATCTTGTAACCTGTGAGTTCAGTCAAGGAGCAATGTGTCATTTTCACTACAGTTACCAGATCCACGAGGACTGATTCAGTCCTTTAACCGGCCCATTTGGTGCCAGTAGTCAATCAGAGACTGAAGATATGATTACTTTATATATTACTTTTTAATACTTCTGGTATTACTTTTCTGTATATTACTTTTATCTTTGTAACTTATTTGGACATGCATCCAAAATTTCATTGTGTTTCACTGTGCAATGACAAAGGAATTCTATTTCTAATACTAAATGTATCTCTCATTGTGACATCACTCTGCGGACGGAGTGCAGTCGAGACAAAACACAGTGACAACTTGAGCCTGTCTCATCATATCCTAACTGACAGCAGTGACAGCTGACACGACTGAGAGCCGCCAGTCTGCTGTAGAAACTGCCTTCCCTCTCAGGGCCCCGTCACACTTTGATGATTTATCCAGCCCCATTTCTGGGTTGGAATGATACGGGTCTGAACAGTTAAGTCACCACCAACAGAACCCCTTTGTTTGGTAGGCGGAGCACACAGATATTGACAAGCACATCTTTGGGCCTGCGTACACCGTCACGCGGCCTCACCCCTCCACACGGAAGACAAAGAGAGTAATTTAACATCCTTTAAATTATATTTTATTTGATGTTTGTCTTGGTGGATGACAGGATTTATTTTCATGGCGTACAGAATGCTGAAGAGTCGACTGATGTCGGTGATAAATGCTCACGTCGTTTTCCACAATCAGGACACTTTTTGTAGATAGGTTTTTGTCAGGCTGTGATATATTGCGATGTATTTTGACTTGTGAGTAACTTACAAGAAACGTGTGTCAACAATCCCATAACGTACCTACAACCTATGTCCCACGTACGTGGGATGTAAACAAACTGGTATGTGTCGAAAATATTGTGCATGCCCAAAACTGTCAACGTAGGCACCATATTATGACGTATGTCAGAATGCTTCACTCTCTGAGCACCGCACCAGTCACGGTTTCATGACAGCTCAAGTGATCTTAACACAACAGAATTATCTGGAGGATGGAGGGTCACCTACCGTTTCTCTCTCACTCACTCACTCACACACACACACACACACACACACACACACACACACACACACACACACACACACACACACACACACACACACACACACACACACACACACACACACACACACACACACAGCAAGACAGAAAGTTTAAAAAGAAACAAAAACAGCCTCTTAACAATAAGATACAAATGTAAGAATTGAAAATCAAGACCTAGAAATGAATACAAAACAATCCTTCACTAGTCTTGAGTAACTGATCTCAAACCTTGTTCTTTAATAGTCCCTGGGGTCCAATGACATTGTCAAAGATGTGTTTCCCAACATGGGCATCAACTGCAGACAGCGGATCATCCAGCAGGTAGATGGCACGGTCACAGTAGACAGCTCTGGCCAGGCTGACCCTCTGCTTCTGACCTCCTGACAAGTTCACACCCTTCACAAAGAGGAAGCAAAGGCAAAGCTCTATGGGGTCACTCAAAAACTACGTCACACCTGAGGGGAGGAGGAGCATTACAGGGGGGAGGGGGGTGTGGCCAGATGTTTTATATATATATATATATATATATATATATATATATATATATATATATATATATATATATATAAAGAATATATTTTGCACCAACAAAAGTTTCATTGTGCAAGGCATCAGACAGGAATTAAATTACAATATTTGCCAACAAATTACAAGGTCACTGATACAGAGTGTCACTTAGAATGTACAACATAATGTCTTTGAACAGTCTCCAGTGGGTACAGCAAAAACCATAACTTGAGTAATTAATGTCAGGCCCCCCAGGACAGACAGCACACCAGCAAAACCTACAGTGTGCAAGACGCCAGACAAAAGGAATTAAAATACACAATTTATAAGGAAATTACAAGGTCACTGATACAGAGTGTCACTTAGAATGTACAATAAGCCATGACAGCAAACTCCATCAAACTGAACTCTGTAAACTGAAGTCCTTTTGCCTTATTCCTTCAGTTCTTTTTCCTCTATTTCTGGATTTTAGCCTAACTTTTTTTCCTTGATTTCTTCTGTATTCTTTGAAGTTTTCTTGATATCCCTCCATATTTCACTGACTTCCTTCTATCCTTGTTTCTTTGACCTCTCACAATGAGCTCTGTTGCAGCTGTGAAATAACTTCCTAAAGAGAACGACTTTTTCTGACTGCATTTTGACTGTTGTCAGTCTTCATTTATGGTGTTGTTTTTTTTTTTTTTTTTTTAAATGTCATGCATTTCCTGTTGCTGATGTCACATCTTCCAACCCAGGAGAGCAGGCACTAAAAGCTCCATCTGGTGTCTTCAGAAAAATACACTGGAGAGTGCATCAAGAGCCAGGATTTCTGTAGAACTTGCTTACTTCAGCATAAGATTAAAATCAGACTCTAATCACGGGGGGAAAAAAGTGAGGGGGGTAAGATCAGGTGTTATGTAACAGGGAGGGGGGGGATACAGTGGGGAAAATAAGCATTTCATCCACTTACAAAGAATGGAGAGCTCTGTCATTTTTATCATATGTACACTTCAACTGTGAGAGACAGAATCTACAAATAAATAAATAAATAAATAAAAATCAGAAAACCACACTATGATTTTTAAATAATTAATTTGCATTTTATTGCATGAAATAAGCATCTGATACAGTAGAAAAACAGACCTTAATATTTGGTACAGAAACCTTTGTTTGCAATTACAGAGCTCAGACATTTCCTGTAGTTCTTTTTTTTAATTTATTTTTAATAGTTTTCTAGGTTTTTGGAAAAATGGAACATACAGACCACTTCCAACAAACATTCAGAGCATTGAGGATGGGTGACAACATGTTAAGTCCTAAGGAAATAAAAATACTGGGTTGATCACCTTGGTGATGGGATAGGGACCCATGTACCCCGATGGTGTGCCGGGGGAAATCAAGTAGTTTTTGTTTTTCCTTCATGGTGTTCCAAGGAAATTTGTTGATTTGTGAACCCTGAAGGGCATCACAGGGAAATGTATTGATTTGTGTAAAACTCTGTCAGACTCCTTGACCAACAGCGGAGGCTGCAGGATAATTCCTGGGTTGACAGAGTGACCTGTTACAGTCCTGTGGGGAAGCTAGGATTGGGTAGTCAGCAGGTTTTTTTTTTTAAGGGAGCCTTTAGGACAGTTAAAAAGTGTGAGAATTAAAACATATGGCGTCTCTGTAATTGTACGCGCAGACGGTCAGACCTTCTGCATTGAAGCTCCACAGTTAAAATCCAACATATGGGAATTACCCCATTCTCATGCTGACCTAATAATATAATTTTATTTTAATAATTTAATAATTTTTTGCTGACTAACTCACCGTGACGGACAAACAGCTATTTATAAGGAAAGACTGTAACACGGGTTCTTTAAGGATCGGTGTTATCACTGAGGACTTTGACCAGTGCACCACGGATGTCTGTTGTTATGTGTGTGCGCAAGTGTGTGTCCAGGGTGAAAAGCAAGGTTGAAAGAAAAAGAAAAAACAATTTAAGGGAAATTCTGAGATAAACTTATTAATGAATAATCTTACTGTTTGTTAAGATGATAACTCAAAATAATAAATACCAGAATCTTCTTACTGCCCATATCAAATGATCATATAACGTGGATAAAGTGGTTAAAATATGGTTAATGTTTACGCACCAGATTAGTGGAAAAGCCGGTTTGGTTTGCTTATTTAATACACCTTCAAGCAGCCGTGATACTGCGAATGAAAGCTTTTTTCAGACTGTGAGCAGAGGATGGATCTTGAAGGTGTCGGGGGAGAAGCGTACACGTGCACACGCACAAATGCTGAGGGAAGCTTCAAATTTTCACCCGCCACTCCACACCCCCACCACTGCTCAAGTGACAGCTGCAGCCGAGTGTTATCGGTTTATTTAGGGAACAATGTGTGATTAAAACACTGAGCAGAGAGAAGCCGTATCAACAGCAGCTTACGGTAAAACCCTGTCTGTGGGAATGAAACAAAATCCAAGATATGTTAATTTTTTTTGTATTTCTTATTGAATGAATGGTGAAGCGCTACCGAACAAAAACAGGAAGTTGTTGGTTGAAACCTCCCCCTTTCTGAATCTCTAAGTCTTGTGGGCAGTGCTGCCATCTACATGTGGTGGACTGCATTGCATCCTATGTGGCTCCAAAAGACTGAGCTTGTAAACACTTTGGTCAATTTGATGCTGAAAACAAATAAAGTTGATCAACTACACTTGTTGCATTGTTTTAACGATTTTAATCACTTTTAACTAGTTAAGCTGGTACACTGCTGATTCTAATTTAACTAATAGCATCAACTGTCTCTCTCACTTTAGAAAATTGGATTATACATTTTTAACTTTTCCAAATTAATTCCCTAGTTAAACTAATTCTGCTTTCAGCATAGAAGTAATCATACAGTTGAATTGCAAATTATCCAATTGTTAGATTAATTAGTAGTCTTGTTTTTCAGACAAGGAAAAAATTTTTCTTCTTCTTCCTTTCAGGTTTTGGAAATTTCTCTTAAAACAAATTAGAGTGATCCCTCACAGTCAGTTAGATTTTTGTGCGCATCTGTAACTGGTATTTTTGTTAGTAATTGTGTATTTTTTGTTAATCTGCTAATTTTTTATTTCATCAGGCGTCAACCGTCTGCGAAGAAATCGCGTGCACCCAGCGGCTCTGAAACTCCAGACACACCGATTCAGATGATTTAATTGTGCAGGTATTACTCAGTCTGACAGCAGAGTTCTTGCCTGGATATGTCGGTGTAATTCGATCTCCTATGCAGAGAAAAGGTACAAAATCACCTGACTGAAAAGTCTGATAAGTTTTTATTAGAGAGTATTAGTGATTCTATTATTAAACCCTTAACTTATATCTGTAGTCTGTAAGTAATTGAGAAATTTGCTTCCAAAAATTTTCTCAATAAGTAATATAATACTCTGGTTAAACTGCTTCAGTTATACCTATTCAAACTTTATTTATTTCAGTCTTACTTTTTAAAACCAATATTTGCAAGAACACATTCTACAAACTGTTGCTACCTTCTCACCAATCTCGGTACCATCTCCAGCAGGGAGCATCTCCATGTCGGGCTGCAGGGCGCAGGCCCTCACCACACGCTGGTACCACTGCTCCTTCCTCTCCTGGCCAAAGATGATGTTTTCTTTCAGTGTGGAGTTCTGGATCCAGGCCTGCTGGGGAACATAGGCCACTGACCCCTGCAAGGCGACACACAGCACAGAAGGTGTTTCGTTAGAACGTGTGACCACACAGTATTCAGGAGGAGGGGCTCACTGGCAGGCGTTCCTGTTGGTGGCAGCAGGTGCACAGACGACACGACACTTTAGTCTGATTCTGACTGTGAATGAAAAGACTTGGACGACCTATTTGGACTTATTAACTGTTTTCTTTGTTTCTTCTTGCCACTCCCAGCCCCTGGCCAGCTCTTTGGGATGAGTAACTTCTTTTGGCTTCTGTCTTTTTGCTCGGGGTCGCTGCAGCGGATCAGAAGTGCATCTACATTCTACATGTTGATTTCACAAAAATGTATGCCAGATGCTCCTCTTGACACAACTCCACATGACAAGGAGAATGGGGATGGATGATCCTGAACAGGGAACCCTCTGTTCATGGTTATATTTTGTATTTTAGCTGATAAATAAATATCTGCTTTCTTTATTTACAACCCAAATCAGAAAAAGTCAGAAAAAATTAAAATGCTGACATTTTTACAGTTAGATGATTTGATGTTGAGGATACCAAGTGATAAAGCATTTCAGATAGTTTTTTGTTGTTGTTCATTTTGTCCCATTCTTCCTGCTATCAGATCTTAAGGTGTTCAACAGCATAGGGTTGTCACTGAATTTTGTTCATTTGAAAATTCTCCAGAGATTCTCTCTTGGGGACAGACCATGACTGTGGGCAGGTCAGTCCAGTACCCGTACCCGCTACCTCTGCCATCATGCCTTTGTAATGTGTGCAGAATGTGGTTTTGCATTGTCTTCTTAAAATGCATGGACATCCCTGGAAAAGATGTCTTGAAGGCAGCATATGTTGTTCTAAAGTGTCAAAGTACTTTTCTGCATTAATGCTACATCACACAAATGTACAAGACCTTTGTCAAGGACACTGACACAGCTGCTGATTAGAATAGCTTTTTTAACTGAACATTTTCTAGAGAAAAATATATTTCAAAAGGTGTAGCTGTAAATGCTTAGTGGTGGTTTGAGAACATCTCCCCCAAAACCTTTTTGAAATTCTCATCTGATTTGGTGCATTTTCAATCAGTTCAATAAAGGAATAAATCCCTGTGATTTTAGTTCTGGTGACAGTATCTGCAGGACCAATCTTTCATTAGTTTTTCTACATTCTCTTGCTCTACTCTTGATGAGACGCCACACGTAGTGTCCCCCTTCAATTTCAACATCCCTCACAATATTATTGAAGGTTTCCTTCTCTATACTGAAGATTTCTTTGCATGCAAGATTCCTGATACATCACCAGACCACGACAGCCTGTGACTTGTTGCTGTTAACAGCCTGGATGGAAAAAATTATGGAATCATGAAAAACAAAAGAACGCTCCAACACATCACTAGTATTTTGTTGCACCACCTCTGGCTTTTATAACAGCTTGCAGTCTCTGAGACATGGACTTAATGAGTGACAAACAGTAGTCTTCATCAATCTGGCTCCAACTTTCTCTGATTGCTGTTGCCAGATCAGCTTTGCAGGTTGGAGCCTTGTCATGGACCAATTTCTTCAACTTCCACCAAAGAGTTTCAATTGGATTAAGATCCGGACTATTTGCAGGCCATGACACTGACCCTATGTGTCTTTTTGCAAGGAATGTTTTCACAGTTTTTGCTCTATGGCAAGATGCACTATCATCTTGAAAAATGATTTCATCATCCCCAAACATCCTTTCAATTGATGGGATAAGAAAAGTGTCCAAAATATCAACGTAAACTTGTGCATTTATTGATGATGTAATGACAGCCATCTCCCCAGTGCCTTTACCTGACATGCAGCCCCATATCATCGACTGTGGAAATTTACATGTTCTCTTCAGGCAGTCATCTTTATAAATCTCATTGGAACGGCACCAAACAAAAGTTCCAGCATCATCACCTTGCCCAATGCAGATTCGAGATTCATCACTGAATATGACTTTCATCCAGTCATCCACAGTCCACGATTGCTTTTCCTTAGCCCATTGTAACCTTGTTTTTTTCTGTTTAGGTGTTAATGATGGCTTTCGTTTAGCTTTTCTGTATGTAAATCCCATTTCCTTTAGGCGGTTTCTTACAGTTCAGTCACAGACGTTGACTCCAGTTTCCTCCCATTCGTTCCTCATTTGTTTTGTTGTGCATTTTCGATTTTTGAGACATATTGCTTTAAGTTTTCTCTCTTGACGCTTTGATGTCTTCCTTGGTCTACCAGTATGTTTGCCTTTAACAACCTTCCCATGTTGTTTGTATTTGGTCCAGAGTTTAGACACAGCTGACTGTGAACAACCAACATCTTTTGCAACACTGCGTGATGATTTACCCTCTTTTAAGAGTTTGATAATCCTCTCCTTTGTTTCAATTGACATCTCTCGTGTTGGAGCCATGATTCATGTCAGTCCACTTGGTGCAACAGCTCTCCAAGGTGTGATCACTCCTTTTTAGATGCAGACTGACGAGCAGATCTGATTTGATGCAGGTGTTAGTTTTGGGGATGAAAATTTACAGGGTGATTCCATAATTTATTCCTCAGAATTGAGTGAGTCCATATTTTTTTCCCTCTGTTTGGTCTAAAAAGTAACCGTTACTGACTGCCACAATTTTTTTTCTTGATTTCTTATAGTGTTTCTTAAAGCCAGAAAGTTGCCATTTGAAATGACTTTAGTTTTGTGTCATGTCTGTGATCTGCTTTTTTTCTACAAAATTAAACAACTGAATGAACATCCTCCGAGGCCGGTGATTCCATAATTTTTGCCAGGGGTTGTATTATTAAAACTTTACTGTGCAAAAAAGCATTATGTTAACCTTGTCCAAAAGCAGTGTTGTCTTCTCTGGGGACAGAGGCATCTTGGTTGGACAAGGGGCAAAGCTCCCTGAAGCTAAAGGGTTTTATACCTCTAAAATGTTATTGGCAAGCCCTATTTTATCCAATTTTGAGTGGTTTTAGATGCATTGAAAGCAAGAATAATATAAAAAAATGACATTTATGTTATAATATCTGTAAAACCAATGTTCTTTTTAAAACATTTCTGACAAAGTCTAAGTTAATAACACATTAATATTTGACGGGCATATAGCGTTTGCTCTCTTTTTCTTCTTCTTTAATCCAGTGAAGCAGGCAGTTTTTGTGTCATGACAGTTTTTTTCCCAACATATCTGAGTGGGATCGCATTACTTAAAAAAAACAACAAAAATAACATAACCACTAACTGTCTTGTTTGAACAAGAGCTGAATGAGGTTCCAACCCCCCCATGCGCGCTCTCTCCTGATCCTCCCCCCTCCTCCTCACTCTCACCGTTCCTCCGAGCTTTTTGGAAAAAGGAGCCTTTAAACTGTAAAATAAACCTTAAACTTCTGAATATGTCAACATCTACAGACACTGACACTCTGGATTATTTTAATGAAACATTTGAATGGAGTTTTTTTCCCCCTTTAAATCAGAGCGGTTTGAGACGCACAGCATCTCCGTTTTGATATGTTTTAAGTGCTGACTGCTGCTTTCAGCAAATATATATATATGCGAAGTCCCAGTTTGCCCAACAGAGTTTAGTTCTGCAGCTTTATCGAGGTGAGAATAATATAAACGTGACATTTACTGCACTGCTGTGAAGGTTTAATGATCGGCTAACGTTAGCTTTTAACACAATTGATCTGAGTGAACACTTTAATTTCTAAATGGTTCAGTCTTTTTTATTTTTAACAAATAAAGCTACAGCTTTTTTCAGAGACCACAAAAGCTCAACTTTAAATAACTGTTGTGAAAGTGTAGGAACACGGACCCACAACAGGGGGCGCAAATGAACGGACAATGGAGGAGTCAAATAACACTGTTTTTACTGTTGTGAAATAGGCACAACAAATACAACCGATTACAATATTGAGATTGAGTCCAATTACAGCGGTGTCGTGTGGGCAGGCTCGACGATAGGAGACGTCTGTCCAAGTCGAACCGGAACCAACCCGATTTCCTCTGCCACCGAACCCCGGGAATACTGGAGCCGCCAAGTCCCGAACTCCCAGGTGGCCACTGCCTCCGCTCGTCGGATCCGGTACTGCTGGCGAGGAACAGAAACAGTCAGGTGTGAGTGCGGCTGCACCCAGCAACACGGAGGGTGGAGACACCACCTCCACCTCTCGTCAAAAACAATATGGAAATGTAGGAAAGTGAGTACTTATCCAAGTATGTCCAGTCCAGTAGTCAGCTGTCCTACAAACAAGCAACAAGTATTACGGCTTCAGTTAATAGTACGTTTGGCTGAGATCGTTACCTCTTTGATAGAGCGATATCTCGGCAATGAGGTGGAGATGCCGTCCAGCTGATATACCCCTCCGCTGATGGATGTCAGCTGTTTTGGTTAATGGGTGACAGCTGTCACCTTGGCTGCTCCTGTGAGGCGGCAGCGCCCTCTGGTGCCTGGAGCCCGCACTCCAGGCAGGGCGCCCTCTGGTGGTGGTGGGCCAGCAGTACCTCCTCTTCAGCGGCCCACACAACAATAACTTTTGTTTTCTGGCATTTTTTCCATCGTTTTTCTGTTTTTTTTTATTTTATTTTTTTATATATATATAAACTGTTTAGTGTTTCTTTATATTTAAAGAAATATTTTTATTTGTCCCAATCAGGAATATTTCCAGTTGAAAGAAAACATCTCTGCTCTTCAAAACAGGACAAAAGCGTCTTCAGCAACACCACCAGAGTTCAAAGCTGCAGAAGAGACCTTCGTCTGGTCCCGAGAATTCAGGAGAACATCACCTGCTTCTAAATAAAAGGCTTTTTCAACAGCAACTATTTTATTATTTTTTAAAAAGCTGTTTCAGTTTATATTTGAACAATAAATGAACAGATCATTAAAAATGTCAACAAAATCAAAGTCAAAAGACATTTGCACAAGTAGAAGCTCTCCACTTATTGTGCTCAAATTCATATTTTAGAAATGACTCTGTCCTGATAACAACATTAAAGGCAACTACATATTTTGGTGAAATTACAAGTTGAAATGACTAAAATAATTCATCATGAGGTTTATGTCACAGAAATCCTACTTTACAATCACACTGCAGTCATTGTTAAATTATTTCCTGTTGCATTTATAATAAACATTTGTATTTATTTACAGTGTTTGTTTTTCTGGTTGAAATGAGATATAAATATCTATCAGACTTAAAAAAATGTACACATTTCCATGTTATTTTATTTGTCTAAAAATAAATGTCTGAGGTTCCTTATCTTAAACAAGAAATTATCTAATCTGAAATAACAGGTGGTTTTAATTTACAGATGAAAGGTTTCTAAAGAACCATTTATTGATTTATTTAGCTATTTTAATTCCAAGTGTTCTAAACTTTTTTTTTAACAGTAATCAGAAATTTTGAGGTAACAAACAACAACAAAAAAACATTTCCAAGAATTTTTCTTCAGAAAACTGGTCTATAAATGAGCAGTCCTGTGACACGTTTGTTTTGTAGAGATCAGTGGTTTCTACACCGATCTGTTTTTTACAGATCAGTGGTTTCTGCACCGATCAGTTTTTTATAGATCAGTGGTTTCTGCCACTAGTCTTCCGTGTTTTGGTCCGACGTGTCGTTCCTATTGGACAGTGCGAAGCTACATCACAGCTCAGAGCCTCGAAAGTTGGACTGGGTTGAACTTTGACCGCATCAGCCTGCCAACAAGCGGCAATGCGCGCTCCCGTCAGAAGCGTCACTTCTGCCGCCTCTAAAAAGCAACGCATCTCATTGAAAATAATGCTTTTTAGACCAATTCCTGATGCCTCTGACGCTTCCGAAGCATTCAATAAGATGTTACTACAGTATTCCGTGTAGTTTATGAATGTGCTTGTGAGAAAGTGCAACCACCTTGACAGCCACAGTTCCTTCTAGTTTCTCCATTTCACCAAGGACTGCAGAGAGCAGTGAAGACTTTCCTGAACCAACGTGTCCAACAACAGCCACCAGGTGTCCCTCTGGGATAAAAACATTCAGCCTGTAGAAACACACAAGAGGTCATCTCAGTTCATTTGAATTTGGACAAGCGTAAGTCCCTTTATTATCCCATCGCAGCCCAGTCTCACGGGTTTTTTTTTGTGCTCCCGTGACGAAATGAGTCAAATTTTCATGACAGGGTTTTTTTTAACTCACTATTCCTAACCCTAACCCTACCCCCGACCCTAACTTTAACCATAACCTAATCTTACTCTTTCCCCCCACCCTAACCATAACCACCCCGACCGCAGCGCTTCACGTTTAATTTTGTGCAGCCATCACGGAATGAATTAGAATGAATTTGTGCTGCCGTGACAAAAATGAGGCACTTTTTGTCACAATATCATGAACCAATAGATTAATGTATATTTCGTGCTGCTGGATCACAACTTGCCATGAGACCAGGTTGCCCTTCGGCACAATAAAAGGTCACAAGGTCTGGAGCATTTCTAGATGTCCCAATATTAAGATCCGATGTAGTATTTTGCTATTTTTTGCAAAAGTCGTCTCAGTAGAGACAGTAACAATGTAAATAAATGTCATATTCTTAACCTGAATACAGATTTGCCCACTGCCCTAGTAGTATGTCTGTATTTGTTGTGGCATATTTATTTATAATGTTTAACAAAGTTGTTCCTTGTTTATCTTTCCAGAAAAAATTAGAACTGCAAGCAATCCTACTTCCATCTATTACACTGCATTCTGTGCTGGGGATATACTGGACTTCTCCATAGGAGAAACAGTTTCATGTCTGTAGACTCATGGTGCACTGCTTGATGGACATTCCAGGCTATCTCAATGTGCTGTGTGAGCTATGAGTGGGGTAGGATTAGCAGGTTGCATCACCATGAGATGTAATAACTGGGGAGTATAACACTGTGATCTCAGCTCCTCAATTTTAGGCAGTGAAGTGATGGGCAGAGAGCAATGAACCAAGCTGTAGTTTCTGGTCTGGCCGGAAAAATGCTGCCAGAAGCACTCGGAGTACTGCAGCAAATGTACAACGATGAGACGATGTCACACCCACGGGTTTTCTAGTGGTACAAGAGGTACAAAGGAGGGACACGAGGGCGTGGAAGATAACCTTGGCAGTGGAAGGCCTTCAACAAGCAGGACTGAGGCAGATGGTGCGTGGCAATCATCAGCTGACTGTTCAACTGATCACACATGAGCAGAGCATGAATCACGACAGCGTCTGGAAGATTATCACCCAAGATTTGGACACAGGGAAGATCTGCACAAAGACAGTGCTAAAGCTGCTGAATGATAACCAGAAGGAGCAACGCATACAGGTGTGTTAGGACATCCTCAAGCATCTTGAAACCAAACCTGACTTGCTGGGGGAGTCATCACTGTTGATGAGTTATTCATATTTTGAGTATGACCAACCGCCAGGGCCTTCAGTGGAAGAGTCCAAAGTTGCCAAAGCCGAAGAAAGCAAGACAGTCAAAGTACAAACGTCAAACTCAGGTCGATCACATTCTTCGATGTGAAGGGCATCATCTACACAGAGTTCTTGCCACAAGGCCAATCATTCAACATATCTACAAAGAGATCCTGTGGCTTTCGCTTCACACAGTGTGTGAGATGAGATGAGGCGAGAGTTGTGGCGGGACAACTAGTGGCTGCTCCAACACGACAACACACTAGCTCACAAGGCCTTGAGCACATGGCAGTTCCTTGCCAAGAAGAACATCGCCGTGCGGTAGCAACCTGCTGACTCACCCGACCTGAGTCCATGATTTTTTTGTTTTCCCCAAGCTTAAGGGGGTCATCAAGGGGACCAGTTTTTGGACACGAAAGCCATCAAGACAGCCGTGATGAGGAGCTGCAGAGAACCCCGGGGAGAATCCTTCCAGGGGTGCATGGAAACATGGAAGAGAAGGATGGAAAAGCGTGTTAGACTCGAGGAGGATTATTAAGAAGGGGAAAACATATAGTTTGTAGTTTGTATTTGACAAATTTTTTGTGACCCTGCCTTTTTTTCTGACACACATCGTACATGAAGCTAAGAACATGGGTTGTTATCGCTGCATGAGCAAATAATGGGGAGTTTGTTTCCGTAATCTGTGATCAGGTGACTTGCCATCTTTTGTCTAGTGACCCTCAACCTGCTAATAGCAGAATTACAGGACTTTGATCCACCAAACCTACACTTTGTCCCACTACCTTCCCAAGTGACAGCTCAGACGTGACAGATGCCTCTGCAGTACAGACCCATCAAACCTGCTACTTTGCCAGTTGAATATGGCTGAGCCATTTGCTGGGATATGAGACATCACTGGTCGCAGGTTTATGATCACTGATCCTCTTTCACCTGTACACCCCCAAAACTTGGTTCGGTTGTTTAAAGGTTATCGTGACTTCCCCCCACTTCAGCATCATAATGTTGGCACGGGCCAAGGGTACAACCTGGAGCTACTTTCCTCCTACTGGAATGAAAATAAATAAATGAGCAAAGGGAGTGAAACTGCTCAGGAAGATGAAACTCTGTGATAGTGCAGTTGAACTCCAGATGAGTGGAGGTGCTGTTCTCCTGGCACTGTAAACATTTCTTGTTTTGATCTGGAATATGGGTATCATCCATACAGGTGGGAAAACAGGCCTTGTTATGCCACTCTGGAAAGTAAAGAGTGACTGTGAGGAACTCACTAACTACAGTGGTATTACACTGCACGCTATGCAGTGTAATACTAGTAGTACTTAGTGGAATTACGAGCGATATTCTTGATTTCTGTGCATCCAATATTCAAAGGTATTATTATGACTACATTGGCCAGATACAAATTGGTGTCTAGCTATGTCACGGTCTTGTTTTTCCCAGGTTCAGTACGAGGTCTGTTAGAAAAGTAGCCAACCTTTTTATTTTTTTCAAAAACCTGATGGATTTGAATCACGTGTGCTTGCATGAGCCAACCTTGAACCTTCGTGCGCATGCATGATTTTTTTCGCGCCTGTCGGTTGCGTCATTTGCTTGTAAGCAGCCTTTGTGTGAGGATGGGTGGAGTCTCTCGTCGTTTTTTCTTTGCAAGGAAATGGCGGAACGACTGGAGCAGCACGACTGCATCAAATTTTGCCAGAAACTGGGCGACAGCCAGGTGGAAACCATTCGGATTATTCAGACGGCTTTCGGTGACGATCCTGTGGGCATCACACAGATTAAGGAGCAGTACAACCGGTTTAAAGACGTCCGCACAACGGTGGAGAGCGTGCCGCGCTCCGGTCGGCCATCAACATGCTGAAATGACCGGATCATTCCAAAGTGAACGCTGTGATGATGTGGGACTGTCGTGTGACTATCAGAGAAATAGCGGAAGAGGTGGACATCAGCACTTTTTCGGTACATTCCACTGTGACAGAAGATTTGGCCATGAAAAGAGTTGCAGCGAAATTCATGTCGATGGCTTTGGCACAAAGCTGATGGCGCAGCAAAAGTGCCTTTGTGTTGAAGTCTCACAGGACATGTTGTGACATGTCCACCTCTTCCACCATTCAGAAGATTCAGACGGCTTTCGGTGGCTTTACAGTCGTGTTACTATCCGAGAAATTGTGGACGAGGTGAGCATGTCACAACATGTCCTGTGAGGCTTCAACACGGAGGTGCTTTTGCTGCACCATCAGCTTCGTGCCGGTGAATTTCGCTGCAACTCTTTTCATGGCCAAATAAAATAAAAAGGTCGGATACTTTTATAACAGACCTCGTATATGCCTCCCTGTCTTTGAAACTCTCTCAGAATACCTTTAGTCCTGTTGTGCTCTCCACCTGAAAACTTTTTAAGGCATTTCTCTCACAATATGTTTATGATGGCTTTAGTTCTGTGTCTGATTCATGGAAGCCATTTATTCCCCCTCCTAAACTTGACCCAAGCATTAGAAAAAATGTATATGCATTTTATCGAGTGATATCATATTTAACAGTTTTGATAACATGTGAAGAACTAAAAAAACAAGACCTCCTACATCATCCACCCATCCTTTTTCTGAACCTGCTTTATTGCAAGGTACGTGTACCCGGGCAATGTACTTGAGTAAAGCAACTAGGATTATTACTGTTACTTTTCATATTTCCTTATTGTTATTGTTGAAAATGTTCATTCAAACGGCCACTGAAATAACATGCCACAAATGACCAAAGGAATTACCGACTGGACTGAATCATATGCTGCAGGTCAAAGTGAACATTGACGTTGTATGAATTACAGATGTACAATTATATTACAATTAAGTGTATCAAGCGGTGACCTAAGATGCGCACTGAGCACGTTTGAGGCCACGTGTGAAGTGACTGGGAAGAGAATCAGCACCTCCAGATGATAAACCATGGTATTCTGCTGGATTGTCTCCTCTGGGTCAAGGGAGAATTACTGCCTCTAGTGGATGAGTTTAAGTATCTCGGGATCTTGTTCACAAGTGGGGGTAAGTTGGAGCATGGGATGAACAGATGGACTGGGGCAGTGTCTGATGTTTAACAGATGCAATAGACGATGGCTGTGAAACAAACAGGTGAACCAGAAGGCGAGACTCTCACTTTATGCTCCTATCATCACCTACAGTCATGAACTTTGGGTAACAATCTAAAGAATAAGGTGTTGGGTACAAGTGGCAGAAATGAGATCCCTCAGTCAGGTATCTGGGCTTACACTCCTGGACCGGGTGAGAAGCTTGACCATCTGGGAGGGACTCTGAGTAGAGCTGCTGCTTCTTCATGTGGAAAGAAGCCAGCTGAGGTGGTTTGGGCATCTGGTGAGGATGCTCCCGGTCGTCTCCTTACCATACCATACCAGCTTTCCTTAGGCTGGTCTTCCAGGCACATCTACCTAGGAGGAGGCCAGGACACACTGGAGGGACTATATCTCCCAGTTAGCTTGGCTCAGGATCCCCTAGAAAGACTTACAGAACTTTTTAATTTAACCTTTAGTTAACCAGGTTAGTCCATTCAGATCAAGACCTCTTTTGCAAGGGAGACCTCGACAATTATAAAGTTTCCAATTCACCTAATCTGCATGTTTTTAAATGTGGGAGGAAACCGGAGCACCCGGAAGGAAACCCACGCAAACACGGGGAGAACATGCAAATTCCACATAGAAAGACTACAGGTGTGAATAGAACCCATGGCATTCTTGCTGTGAGGCAACAGTGCTAACCACTAAGCCACCATGCTGACTTTGTGAGGATAGGGAAGTGTGAGAGGAGCTGCTTAGTTTGCGGCCACCGCAGCCCTGTCTCAGATAAAGGGCAG
The DNA here is from genome assembly GCF_902500255.1 of Thalassophryne amazonica. Taxonomy (NCBI): domain Eukaryota; kingdom Metazoa; phylum Chordata; class Actinopteri; order Batrachoidiformes; family Batrachoididae; genus Thalassophryne; species Thalassophryne amazonica. The sequence goes on from NC_047118.1 coordinate 86,972,416, forward strand.
AAAATGAATGAAATAAATTCACAACTGTTCAGGTGTCTTAAATGTAATTTATTGAGCCGCCCTACGATCTGATTTGACCCCAGGTTGGAAACCAGGGCAACTTCACAAAGAAAGAATTGTGGGCAGAAAGACCTACAAACTAGCAGCAACTGAAGGAGGCAGCAAATTTTAGCATGTGCATATTTTCTATTTGTGTTGTGTATATGTAGTAGTCTCTCTATTTTTCTGTGCTGAGGTATCCACCCTGCTTCTGTTTGCACATTTTACTCAGCCCAACTGTTGCACAATTACAATGACTTCTGTTGCTGCATGCAAAACTTCTGGCTGCACCCGTTAGGGGGCACCACAGCAGATAACCCGTCTCCATCTCCATGCCCTCTGTGTCACCACCCACCTGCATGTCCTCCCTCAGCACACCCATAACACTCCTCTTTGACCTCCATCTTCTCCTCCTGCCTGGTGGTTCCATCCTCACAATCCTTCTTCCTATATACCCTGGGCCCCTACTCTGCACATGTCCACACCATCTCAGTCTTAGTGTCTCTAAACCATCCTACCTGTGCTGTCCCTCCTGTTCTCCACCCACTCCACCCTCCTTGCACTCTCTTCTTCACCTCTCTACCACATTACTTTCAACAGTTGATCATAAGTATTTAAACTCATCTACTTTCACCACTTCTACTCCTTGTAAACAACTATTCCACCAGGCTTCCTCTCATTTACACACCTGTACTCAGTCTTGGTCTGACTGACTTTCATTCCCCTTCTCTCCAGAGCGTATCTCCACCTCTCCAGACTCAGTCTCACCCTGCTCTCTACTCTTACTACAGATCAAAATGTCATCTGCAAACATCATAGTCCATGGAGACTAAAGTCAACCTTCATTCAAGTATTAACAATAATCCTCATATTTACAGTAGTTTACCAATGAATGTGGGCTTATGAAAAAGGGGTGGACTGAGTATAAAAATGTCTATAATTAATAAATGGACATATGATAGTTTTGATAATCCCTCTGAATTAAATTTGAAAGCCAACACCACAAGAACATATTAACTGTTTCATTTCATTTCAACTCCACTGGAGTGGGGTACAGGCTCCAAATACTTAGGGATCTGACTGACAGTGTGACAATTAGACAATTTATATCTTCTTCATAGGTTCTGTGTGTGTTGGCAGATGGTGAGTGCAAGCAAAAGCAGGGTTCCTGCGTCATGTGAACTAATTGTGCCCTTCGTCCAAACTTCACACTATGTTTGAAGGGGCCCTTAGTTTCTGCCTGTAAGTAAGTCAGAGTGGCCCAGAGCGGCGTGATAAGCATTGTTCATAGATGTATACCAGTGATCCAGAATTCTGTCCTCTCTGATCAGATATTTAATAAGCTGTTTGTACTTGGGAAGTTCATGGGAGAGATTACCTTTGTTGAAGTTGCCCAGGACAATAACTAAAGAGTCCAGGTTAGTCCGCTCCACATGCAGTATCGGGTTGTCAGGCGTGCATTTTACCTTGTGCATGTTAGCCTTTGGTGGGATGTAAACACCAACCAGAATGGATGAGGAGAACTCACAGGGCGAGTAGAATGGTTTACAGTTAATAAAAAAAGTTTCCAGATCAGAAGAGCAGTATTGTTGCATTACTGTCACGTCTTTACACCAGCCACTGTTGATGTAAACAGATTCCACCACCCTTCGCTTTGCCGGAGAGACCTGCATCAGCAGACCTGCAGCGCAGAGTCTAGAATTGATCTACAGACCAGCATCTCCATAAAGCACAAAACAGCAGATGTCATGAAATCTCTGCGTTTCCTCACCAGTAGCGGGAGTGTGTCCATTTCATTTTGCAGAGAGCGCATGCTGGAGAGGAATATTCTTGGTAGCAGTGTACGGTGGCCTCGACAGCGAAGCCATACTAGCACACTGGCACGTCTCCTCCTCCTCCAGCAATTCACTATGTGAGCCAAGGCGAGAGCACTATTGGCCAATATGACAAATAAATCCACTGTAAGCTCAAGAAAAACAGGAAACTAATCCGCTGGTGTTATTCCCTTCATCTTCAACAGCTCTGTGTGGGTGAAAGAGATATGCAAGGGTTTAACCATTGCATATCACAGGAGTAAAGCACAAAAACAAATAAAGGAATGTGCACCATAACACAGAGGCAGCCATTCATGCCGCCATCTTTTTATTTTTCATTACACATCAAAGTGTTCAGATTTTACACACCAGTTCATGACCTTAGATGAGGAAAAGTCACAAAATTTCAGGAAGAAGAAGAAAGGACAACCAGTACTTTGGTTGTGTGAAATGCAAGAATTACATCTGCGGAAAGCACACAGAAAGCACCCTTCTGTCTGGAGAACACTGAAAATCTGAGAAAAAGGGCAAATTAAATGAAAAGAAGTTAAATAGTGTCACCTTTAACTCAATAGTTTTTAAATGTCGTGCTGGAATTAAAAATGTATGTCTCTTTTCTAAATGTTTATATAATCTAATGTAGTGGAAAGCTGTGGTCAAAACAGACACATCTTCAGTTCCAGGATGGGGCCCCCTTGAATTCCCTTAAACAAAGATAAGCTCCATACAACAAGGCCTGGTATATCTCCAGGTGTCAAAGAAGAGACTTTTAAGCCCGGCACGGCTTGGATCTGTCAACAAACCCCCAACACTTTAAGGATTTAGGATTAACCAAAAATCATTCCACAAGAGGCCTGAATGCTTATCAGCCCTACAAACCAGATGTGATTCAACTCTCCCCCTCACATAAAAGAAAAAGCTTTCACAAAAAGACATCTTCACCAAGAATCCTGAAAAGTGGTTTTCTACATAAACCCAAGAGAAAACAGCTCACTGAAAGATTACCCTCAATGGGACAATCATTCCAAAAGTTTCCTGTTAAAATAAACCCAGAATTAAAGATTTTGTACAAAAGCTGAATAAATATCATTTTAACCATGGAGCAAGAGCGACCCCTGTGGGACGATTTGGGCAAACCCCAAAACGCCCTGACTACACATTATATTGTTATATTATATTCATTATAATCTGTCTGTAGCAAAAGAAAAAAAAAGGGAAAGAAGAAAAAGAAACATGCCTTTCTCTCTTCTTTATGCATGCATGAAAGTTTTATGTTTGATGTTATGCTTTGCTTATTTGGAAATGTTTACTTGACATGTTCTCTTTTATATTGTGTGTGGTATATAATTCAGGTAAACACTTATAAGATTTATTCTGCAAGATGATTTGGTTTCAAAGCGGAATGTTGGAACCTCGCTGATTTAGATATATAAAAATGAGACAAAGGACCCCAGAAACTACCTTACGCCAAATTCTTGGGGGTGGAGATCCAAGCCCTCAGATAAGTATGTGGACTCAAGTCTCCATCAAGCAATTCGGAAGATCATGAAAGCCCTCCTCCAGGAAGTCGAGGCCAAAAAGGCCAAAAAGAAAGCTAACATGCTGTGTGTAAACCGCATAGCTCCAACCACCCACCCGGGGTCTTCACAAACTCCGGCAGAGGCGTCTGAGGAAGACCTATACCGGAGTGTAGACAACCCGTTAGCGTCACCATCTCGGGATCCACATCCTGAGACACTGTACCTTTCAGATGGGGATCAAGAACCAGGAGAGACCAAGTTTGGTCCTCCCAGTGCCATCTTGGTAGTCCAGGTTGATCAGGACCCGAGATCATGCGCCGATCCAGCATCAGTTATAACTGGACAACCACCCGTACGGAAATTCTTAGGCAACCTCTCTGAGAATGGGATTGCAAATAAATTCTATTTGTCCCTAATCCTGGAAAACTCACTAAGACATGAGGCTCTTCTGGACACCGCTGCCGATGTCACCTTGGTGTCTACCTCACTGTTTAAACAACTGCAGGTAGCAGCATGGCAGGCCAACAGAAGCCTCAAACTATCGCCGTGTTCGTTGGAGATCCAGCCCTACACAAGCAACCCGGCAACTTCGTCCTCCATGGCTCTGGTCAACATCACTGTTGGACCCATGAGTCTGGTACACCCCGTGTACATATCAGCACTCGACACCATTCCCTTCCTCATAGGGAAAGATTTTCTCAACCGGATTGAACCCCTCATCGATTTCAAACGGTTAAAACTGTGGGCACAGGTCCGTCACCCTCACCCGCCTGAGGTGACTCAACCGGCCAAGCCCCAATGTTATGCCACTGAGATGCAAAATGATGCAGAACCCCCACGCGACATGGTCACAGCGGACATTCCATCTGCTGTCGAACCGCGGAACGCTTCTTGGCCCCCAGATGCACTGCTGGCCGAGAAGGACACTTTCCTCTGTAAGCTGTCAGAGGACACGAATGCGAGTGAGTACTGCCCTCTGGTAGTAGATGGTCTCCATTTGGAAAACACACCCACTGCTGACGTAGCACTGGCTCTTTGGGCTGAAAGATCAGCTATTAGTCAACGTCTGTTTGACTCATTGAACAAATCCAATCCAGACATTTTATATGTGGAAAAATCTTTCTGTTTTCCAAAGGACCCTCTACCCCAGACCGTACTCAAGGCAACTGGAATCTGCACACTCAGAATGCGTTGCAACTGACGAGAATTGAACCACTCATTCTTAGTCATACCAAACTTACCATACTCTGTCTATATAGGAGGTGACCTCCTTGTCCGATTGGAGGTGCAGGTTGGCAGAGTCAATCAGGTCCTCTGGTCCTTAACCAGAGCGCGCAATGATCCCGCTTACTCCGATCCGGAGTATCTAAGGTCTGGACAATTGATCCCTGATGCATGTCAGGTAGTGAGTGATACCCGCCAACCTGAAAAATGCACCACTCCACCTCGTGATACGTCCAGGACAATGGCTCCGACACTCACAGGCAATCTTCCAGCCATCCCAGCTCTTCACCAAACTGGGACTATCTCTGGAAGCTACTCCACTTCTGAGCCTAGGAAGTTGTACAACTCCCTTGATGGTGCATAACGACACTGGCGAAGACATCCTGATTCCCAGAGCCACCCCACTGGGCTGGTTAATCAGCACTGAATTCCAGGACTTTGAGCTGAACATTCCAGTTCTTGGCCACGTCCCTCCATCGCTTCTTCCCTGTTCACAACGGGGGGTTGTCTTTTCAAAACCCTTAGGAGCGATCGCTGTATTTCCAGCGAACATCTCCGAGGAAGACACTGTCAGCAGAATAGACCTTGATGATCCTGACCACATGGTCCTATAGACCCTTACGGTCCTCACGGTCGACACTGAAAACAAAACGAGTGCTGGAAATGACACTGAACCCGTTCTGAACCGTAACCCAGGTTCTGATTCTGAATTTGCATCTCAGATAGAACAACTCGTAGCAGCAGCAGATGCCTTAAATAATGATGAGGAAGGAGGACATCTAAGAGACCTACTCTATAAATACCGAGCGTCCTTCGCTAATGATTCGTTGGACTGTGGGCTCACCCACATCCACTCTGTGCGCATCCCAACTCCTCCAAACGCACCGCCCACCTTCGTGCGGCAGTACAAAATTCCTCTGGCATCCTATGAACCTGTACAGGAAATCATAGATGACCTATTGGAAAAAGGGATCATAAGACCGTGCAACAGCACCTATTCAGCCCCTGTCTGGCCGGTAATCAAACCAAATGGTAAGTGGAGACTTACCATCGATTACCGCAAACTCAACCAACAGGTGTCGCTATCTCGATGGCCGATGACTCGGTTAGAGCAGGAACTTCCTAAAGTAACAGACGCAAAATACTTCTCCACGCTTGACGCGGCCTCCGGGTTCTGGACAATCCCTGTCCACGAAGATGATCAACACAAACTGGCATTCACCTTCGCCAATTGCCAGTACACTTTCACCAGGTGTCCGTTTGGCTATGCCAACTCACCTGCAGAATTTAACATCTTCCTGAACAAGGCGTGCCCCGATGCAAATGAGCGAGGCACCCTTATCTATGTTGATGATGTCCTAATGCGAAACCCAACATTAGACACACATTTGGATGAGATAGACCACATCCTGAGCCAACTCACGAATGCTGGTGCAAAAATCTCACTTTCAAAGTGTCAATGGTGTCGGACCAAGGTCAACTATGTGGGCCTCCTTGTCGGACCAGATGGAGTGCAACCACAAGTTGGACGAGTTCAAGGCATCACCAACATCAAAATGCCTACAAACATAACAGAACTGCGCAGCTTTCTGGGAGTGCGCAATTACTCCCGCCAATTCATTGAAAACTATGCAGATTTGGCGAAACCATTGACAGACCTGCTCAAAAATGATACGCCGTTCCTATGGGGCGAACCCCATGAACAGGCCATGCAGGCTCTGAAAGACAAACTCTGCTCAGCCCCATGCCTAGCATACCCTGATTGTAGCAAAGAATTCCACCTAGAGGTGGGATTCTCCAATCAATGCTTAAGCGCGGGACTGTACCAGATGTACGACAAAGATAGGCGAGTGGTCGCATATGCGAGCAAAACGCTACAACCGCCGGAACTTAAATTCAGTGACTGTGAAAAGGCCCTACTAGCAACAGTCTGGGCTGTGAAGCACTTCGCCAACTACCTGGGCAGACAAAAAGTCATTGTAGAAACCAATCACCAACCAGTGACATTCCTTAACAGTCAAAAACTGCGAGAAGGTGTAGTAACCAACTCACGAGTTGCCTCGTGGTTGATGGCACTGCAAAGCTTTGACATGGAGGTGCGGTACGCACAAGACCGCAAAACTCCCTTAGGCACAGCATTAGCTGCTTGCCAGCGCTGCACCGAAGACACACCGGCTGCAAACCCGTTTAACAAAGACGTGTCATCACCTGACTCCACCAATCACCACTACTTCGACCACAATGCCTGCCAAGGCATGATCACTGCGTATGTGGACGGCTGCTCATTTCACCATGAAACAGTCGCCTGGGCAGGAGTGGGGGTCCCATGGATTGACAACACACCACATGAGCCACACAAATTCCAGCTGGGACCACAGTCCTCTCAGTATACCGAAATCGCAGGCATACTCATAACATGCCAGTTAGCTGTGGCGCAAAATGTCAAAACATTTGTGCTATGCACAGATTTGAACTATGCACGCCTTAGCTTCTTGTGCCATCTACCCTGCTGGAAACGCAATGGTTTCATGACCTCCAACAAGAAATTGGTCAAACACAAAGAGCTGTTTGCGGTTTGTGATCACCTCATAACCACGCACGACCTCCAGATACACTGGAAAAAGGTCAGAGGTCACTCCCGCACACCAGGCCAAGACAAAGAATTTAATGACTTGGCTGACACACTAGCCAAGCAAGGTGCCCTGGACGGCACGCTGTGGGCATTCGATGAGGCACCCACCCACCCATGCTGTATCAGTGGTGACTCGTGCCAGGACTGCTACCGCAGGTCCTGCCACATCCCCCGTCCCCACAACAGCCTCTGTCGCTCCAGCTTTCTCCGACTCCGACCTGGCTTCACTCCAGGCTCTGGATCCGGCAATAAACAAAATGGTGCTACACCTCACTGATCCTCAAGTTCGCCCGCTCACTGAGGATGATTTTGCTTCCGTCCCTGACTTGAAACAGCTGTACCATGCCCGAGATAAGCTACGAGTGCTCCGTGGCATCTTGTTCTATGCTTCCGAGGATCTCGCTTCACCTGCGTTAGTGGTTCCTCACAACCACCGGGGGATGATGTTGATGCACGGACACGATTCAGCATGCGCAGGTCACAGAGGAACGAAAGCAACATACAGTGCGATACGACAGGTGACATATTGGCCAAAAATGCAGAAGGATGTAAGCGATTACATCAAAGGCTGCTTGGTCTGTTGCCAATTCCAACCTGTGAACCCGATTCACAGAGCTCCCTTACAAAAAAGAGGTATTTCCTTCCCTTGGTCAGATCTACAAATTGACTGTGTAGGACCCCTCACGAAGTCTGCAAGAGGAAACAAATATTTCCTCACTGTCACATGTGACTTCACCAAATGGCTGGAATGTCTACCGGCTCCGAACGATACAGCCTTGACGACAGCCTATTTGTTGATGAATCACATCTTCTCACGATTTGGACTACCTACCCGCATAAACTCGGATAGAGGCACCCACTTCACCAGTGAAGTCATGCAACAGCTCTGGCAAGTGCTGGGGGTAAAGGCGAACTTCCACATCAGCCACCACCCTCAGTCGTCAGGACAGGTGGAAAGGGCCAACCGAACTGTGGTGACCATCCTGCGCAAATATGTGGCAGACAACCACAGAGACTGGGATGTGAAACTTCCCCTGGTCCTCATGGCCATCCGGGCGACCCCTCACGAATCGACGGGTTCTCCCCTTTTCAAATGATGACAGGCCGTCAAATGACCCTCCCCCTTCACCTGCTATATCAGCCAGGTGAGGCAAACATTGCGACAGCGTATACAGCTCAACAATACATGACCGACCTGACTGAACATCTGAAAGCGACCTTCTCCTTTGCTCAGAAACACCTGAACAAAAGCGCAGAATGTCGAAAAGCCTACTATGACCAGAAGGCGTCCCACCATGAGATACAAGTGGGGGACAAGGTTTGGTACTACTCATTCGGGCAACCCAGCCAGAAAACAACCAGGTTAACTCGCAAGTTGCTACCCCGCTGGACCGGACCGTATTTGGTGACTGACAAACTCTCCGCCGTCGTATACCAAATTAAGGTCAGCAAGGCTCAAAAAGAACCAGTTTTCAAGTGGGTACACCGCAACCAAATTAAGCCTCACAAAAACCCCATGGGACTCGCCGGGGACGTCACCGTCGCCGATAGAACTTAAAACAACTCAGTAGGTCGAGAGGACGCAAAGAAGGAATATCGACACCTGCCGCGTCCCAAACAATCGAATCACACCGATCGAGACAAATTAAGAAAATCACTTTAACTTCCAACAGGACAAATAAAACAACTTGGGTGATGTCACCAACACCACCTTAGTGGGGGTGAACCACCACGTGAATTCTGTCCTTAACATCAAAAAGAAAATAGGCGACAGCCTAACAATCTAGTTAAGAATCAATCAGATAGCTTCAACTCTGTGCTATAAGCCAGAAAAGCAAAAGAAAATCTCTGACCACTTTAAGACAAATCTCTAACCATGTTTGTTGTGTTTGCCAGGATGACCTGGCTCGTGACCCTGCTGCTCCTCAGCACAACCGTCGCCAACAGCTCCCCAGACGTGGTTGAATTTGGACCAGAATTGGGCATCGTCCTGAAGGACCAGCTCGGCTTATTGATAACAAACTGCCGCCTGCACACACAGAGGGTGTTTGTCAGGCTCGACCCCACAGAAGTGTACAGGGCCAACTTCGCCAGCCGTACAGTGAACCTGGTCTCCTGGGCAGGTAGCCGGTGGACCAAGTCTGTCCTGAAGCACGCTGAGGCAGACATAGTCCACATGCTACGCCAGATGGAGAAGTTCACAGTAACACAGGCAGAACTGAGTGGACTCACCAAAAGAGAGAAGAGGTTTATTGGAGGACTGCTAACGGCAGCCTCAGCTGTAGGATCCCTCTTCAGTTTTGGCTTATCAGCAATTAACACCGTCACACTATCAATGGTAAAGAGACACGTTAGCAAGCTCCAAGAGGTAATCCCTGAGATACAGGCTCAGCTTAACATGCAGAGAGAAGGTCTTGAGACCACTGGACAAACCGTACGAGACACCGTGGTAATCCTTAACATACATACCAACGTGCTCAAAAAGACTGTGGGCGTAATTGACCAACTAACGTCAGTGTTGCAGGAAGACTATGCACACACACTATGCATGTTGAATATGCTCATGGCAGACATGACCAGGGACGTCGGATCTTCCATTGACAGCCTCGCCGTCGGTAGGATTCCACCCTACATTGTCCCTTTAAACCTAGTCCACCAAATTCTCGAGTCCACAACTCGTAGTCTAGTCACACTATTACAAACTCACCTCGCGTACGCATTGGGAAGCTCAATCCCAATCTATGTAGACCCGGAGGATCTTGAAATGGCGTTTCTAACTAACTTACCGATTGTCACTACAGAAAACATCTACAGGCTCAAAAGTGTCGTGAACATAGGTCTCTGGCAAGGAGACAATCACCTTAAGATCCACACACCACCCGTAGTGGCTTTCAACGATGCTAACCCTAAGCTATACTTAATGCCAAATCTCAAAATGTGCACTGTCACAAAAGACATTCATTATTTGTGTCCCAGCAAACCGTTCATTCGGGATGACACTGCCGGCATCTGCGGTCTCATAACACTCACCGGGACAAATCGCTGTCCAACGACTATCACGCCGTTCCACCAAGTCACGGACACTCAGGTAGAAATAGTAGGACAACGCTGGATAGTCAACACCCCTGAAAAATCAGCCCTACTAGTGTACGACCGTCATGACACGGTGACTCGCATCGAACTTCAATCAATCAATTTCAAACAATTTTATTTATATAGCGCCAAATCACAACAAACAGTTGCCCCAAGGCGCTTTATATTGTAAGGCAAGGCCATACAATAATTACGTAAAAACCCCAATGGTCAAAACGACCCCCTGTGAGCAAGCACTTGGCGACAGTGGGAAGGAAAAACTCCCTTTTAACAGGAAGAAACCTCCAGCAGAACCAGGCTCAGGGAGAGGCAGTCTTCTGCTGGGACTGGTTGGGGCTGAGGGAGAGAACCAGGAAAAAGACATGCTGTGGAGGGGAGCAGAGATCAATCACTAATGATTAAATGCAGAGTGGTGCATACAGAGCAAAAAGAGAAAGAAACACTCAGTGCATCATGGGAACCCCCCAGCAGTCTAAGTCTATAGCAGCATAACTAAGGGATGGTTCAGGGTCACCTGATCCAGCCCTAACTATAAGCTTTATCAAAAAGGAAAGTTTTAAGCCTAATCTTAAAAGTAGAGAGGGTGTCTGTCTCCCTGATCCGAATTGGGAGCTGGTTCCACAGGAGAGGAGCCTGAAAGCTGAAGGCTCTGCCTCCCATTCTACTCTTACAAACCCTAGGAACTACAAGTAAGCCTGCAGTCTGAGAGCGAAGCGCTCTATTGGGGTGATATGGTACTATGAGGTCCCTAAGATAAGATGGGACCTGATTATTCAAAACCTTATAAGTAAGAAGAATAATTTTAAATTCTATTCTAGAATTAACAGGAAGCCAATGAAAAGAGGCCAATATGGGTGAGATATGCTCTCTCCTTCTAGTCCCCGTCAGTACTCTAGCTGCAGCATTTTGAATTAACTGAAGGCCTTTCAGGGAACTTTTAGGACAACCTGATAATAATGAATTACAATAGTCCAGCCTAGAGGAAATAAATGCATGAATTAGTTTTTCAGCATCACTCTGAGACAAGACCTTTCTAATTTTAGAGATATTGCATAAATGCAAAAAAGCAGTCTTACATATTTGTTTAATATGCGCTTTGAATGACATATCCTGATCAAAAATGACTCCAAGATTTCTCACAGTATTACTAGAGGTCAGGGTAATGCCATCCAGAGTAAGGGTCTGGTTAGACACCATGTTTCTAAGATTTGTGGGGCCAAGTACAAGAACTTCCGCGGAAAACATTGTGGGTCACAGTACCCGAAAATGCCCTGCTCCGTATTGGTGAGGTATCTCTCTATCACCTGCATCCTGACCAATACGAAGGTGCCATTGAAGTATCCGACAATCAAACCGCTATCGAAATAGACCAACAGACTCTGGAGAAAATCCAATATGAGGGTTCTCAACTCATCGATGTGGCCCCAATAGACCAAACTTTGAAAGAGATTCGAAATCAAGATCTCAAACCCTACCAAGCCCTATCGTATGCTGGGTCTTCTCCTGACACATTGTTGTTTGTAGCCACAATCATCGGTTACTTGACTACCCTCGGCTTAGCCCTGTGGGCACGCAAATACGCCAATACCCTTCAGAACGGTATAACCAGGTGTTCTCGAACCCTCGCCAGACTAGCCCGAAGAAAGCAACGCGCGGCCGAACCGTCTGAAGATATTGAAGCTAACCAAAATTTAGACCGAGAACAGGAAACCGACCAGGTATCCGAACTACTAAATTTGGATGAGCAAAACCAGCCGTGAATAATGTAAATAATTAGGCAAACGTAGGATGTGGTGCCCTAGTCGGACCACTTTAGCATGTAGTAGCCACTCTGCTAGTCTGACACTAACCCTCCTCAGCCTCACCACCAGTGGAAGACATCACCCACAGCCTTCCTCGTCTTGGCGATTCAACGTTGGACACCCAAAGTCGAATCGAGTGGGGTGAATGTAGCGGAAAGCTGTGGTCAAAACAGACACATCTTCAGTTCCAGGATGGGGCCCCCTTGAATTCCCTTAAACAAAGATAAGCTCCATACAACAAGGCCTGGTATATCTCCAGGTGTCAAATAAGAGACTTTTAAGCCCGGCACGGCTTGGATCTGTCAACAAACCCTCAACACTTTAAGGATTTAGGATTAAAAAGACATCTTCATGAAGAGTCCTGAAAAGTGGTTTTCTACATAAACCCAAGAGAAAACAGCTCACTGAAAGATTACCCTCAACGGGCCAATCATTCCAAAAGTTTCCTGGTTAAAATAAACCCAGAATTAAAGATTTTGTACAAAAGCTGAATAAATATCATTTTAACCATGGAGCAAGAGCGACCCCTGTGGGACGATTTGGGCAAACCCCAAAATGCCCTGACTACACATTATATTCTGTTATATTATATTCATTATATTCTGTCTGTAACAAAAGAAAAAAAAGGGAAAGAAGAAAAAGAAACATGCCTTTCTCTCTTCTTTATGCATGCATGAAAGTTTTATGTTTGATGTTATGCTTTGCTTATTTGGAAATGTTTACTTGACATGTTCTCTTTTATATTGTGTGTGGTATATAATTCAGGTAAACACTTATAAGATTTATTCTGCAAGATGATTTGGTTTCAAAGCGGAATGTTGGAACCTCGCTGATTTAGATATATAAAAATGAGACAAAGGACCCCAGAAACTACCTTACGCCAAATTCTTGGGGGTGGAGATTATTTAACCCTGTTAAAAGGGCCCGCACCAGAGAACGCTCTGCTCTTGCCCTTACACTTCGCGCTTGCCCTTACGCTCTTCTCTCGCTCTCTTCTCTTCTTCCTCCGACTACTCTATCATCTTTTCTTTTCCTTGGGTGAAGACGCCGCCTAAAGCCGTCATTTTTACAACCCTTTGTCTGAAGCCACGTGCTACTTAAGATTTTCATTCTTGTTGGCTTACCGACAAGAATTTACTTATTTTTCGACAGATAACTTGTGCAACCTTTGTCAAGTTAAAAACGCTGGACGTCTTTAACTTCCTTTTTGAATTCCAAATTAAAATACTTTTTTTCATAAAAATCCAAATTCCTTTCTTTTGAACCTTTTTCTTCTAAAGTCAACTCTTTTGCATTGAATTCTGATTCGACCAAGCTTCCAAAAGACGACAACGACGAAAGACGAATTTTTGATTTTTGATAGAGAATAAAGACGCTCAAACCTTTATTCTGACGAGCCATACGCCAGAGCGCTGCAGAAGAAGAAAACATCCAGGTCAGCTGAGACGTCTCAGAGATTTGATCTGCCACCGGGAAAACACAGCGTTCATCTCCGCCACTGACGAGACCGAGTGGGTCGGACCGGCAGAACCGCTGTCGAGGTCCCCGACGAAGTTGTGTGGTGGACAGAGCGTCGACTGAACCAGACGACTCCAGCATCGGACCTCACGGAGACTCGCTGCACTGCGCAAAGTAAGATCCAGGCTTTGTTGTCAGATGAACAGAGTGGCTTTATTTAACTCTATTCAAAATCATTAACTCTCTCAGGTTGACAAATATCAAAATAAACTACCTGTTAAACTTTAGAACGAATTTTGCTCCACAACTCCCGCTATGAAACCAGACGATCAGAACATCGTATAATCATTGCTAATTGAATGTCGTCATAATCACTGTGATATGTCCTGTTATTTAACTCCTGCCAGCATTAAATAAATATCTTAAACTTGTGAAGTTGTCTGTGATTTTTGTATGGTTTTACAGAGGGTGTCGGATCTGACCTGCGGAGTTTACTCCTAAAGAAGTTTGAGACTGATTAATTAAACTGATTAATTATACTGAAACTGATTAATTAAATTGAGACTAATCAATTAATTAATGCTTAAATAATAAGTACCTATACTTTGAACTAGGTGGTGCCCCGACATTAAAATTATCCACAATTGATAATTTTCCATATTCCAAAATTTTATATTCATCCTGTAGACCCCTCCTTTCTCTACACTAAAATACTGTTGAATTTTAGATTATACAACGCTCAATTAATAGAACAATTAATTACACAACAAGCGTTGTATAATTAATCTGTTTTTTAACTGTTTTGAGTGGATTCACACAGTAAAGGTGAAATTACCTGCAACATAATCAATGCAATTATAAAAAGTACACTAATGCCAACATTTGTCATCTTATGCATAATGCAAGTAATAGTCAAATAAAAGTATCTTCTTACCTCCCTGTTTGTCTTCCTGACATAGGAAGACAAAAAAAAAAAAAAAAAATTACCCCAAAACGTCAGAAAGAACCATAACACAGATTTGCATTGAGACAACTAAAAGTACATTCTTCCCAGACAGATTTTGAAACATAAGATCGTAGACTTACCAGAGTGTTAGCTTTTCAGTATCAACGATTAAAAAAAGCCGGGCTGCCGTTCGGTCCTTTTGCTCAACCCATTTTTTTGATTAACTTTAAATCATCACACACAGCAACAACGTTTCATTAATTTGAAGTTAAAATCAGTCTCTCATTCACTGCTTTGTGGACATGGAGCAGCACGCAACAATCCTTTAGTCTCAGATCATGATGTGAAAATGTCAGTTAATATCCACTGTGGCGTCTCATCAGAGACGATTTTACAAAATAAACTTCATTAAGACAACCCACATTAAATCCAACCAGGAATTCAAAAATAATTTGGAGGCTTGCAAACCAACATGAAGCAGGTGTAGGTGTGGAACTGAATGAATGGATTCTGACGTATTTATCAAAAATAACCCAGAAACGTTCACCACGTGAGTAAAAACCCAGATTTCCTATCATTTCCAGAAAACTCAGACACTCTGGTGAAAGTGTGTGCGCTCTGAGTGCTCCTTTACATACTTAACCGTGAATTTATTCACCCATGGGAGGAAACGAAGACTCACCTCCTGAGAGTCGGTGATTCTGTTGTAGACCAGCTAAAAGCTCCGCCCACAATGCTGATGCTGTGATGGGCTGAGAGAAAAAATAAAAAACAGATCAGCACACGTCAGTCTGGTGGCAGCGTGCAGAAAGTGCAGCAGAGCTACCCACAGCCTGCCAGCGGCTGGTGGTCCACGCTGTCCGTCTGCAGCTCTGCGTGTGACAGAAACACTCTCAGACGCTTCAGGGACACACTGGCCTGTGCACACGGACACACACACAAATGTGGGAGAAGAAGGACAAACAGTAATATGATAATAGTAATATGAAAAGTAATATGAACACCTGATCAGAATTACTGACCAGCCTAAATTCAAGGAAACGAATTTTAAATATTTGCTGAAATAAATGCAAAAGAATCACTTTGGCACAACCCCAAATCCAAGGGAGTTGGGACATTGTGTGAAATGTAAATAAAAACAGAATCCAGTGATTTGCAAATCGTCTTCAACCTATATTCCATTGAATACACCACAAAGACAAGATATTTAATGTTGACACTGATAAACTTTATTGTTTTTGTACAAATATTTTCTCATTTTGAAATGGATGCCTCCAACACATTTCAAAAAAGCTGGGACAGTGGCAACAAAAGACTGGGAAAGTTGATGACTGCTCAGAGAACTGTTTGGAACATTCCACAGGTGAACAGATTAACTGCAAACAGGTGAGTGTCATGATTGGGTATACAAGGAACATCCCCAAAATGGCTCAGCCATTCACAAGCAAAGATGAAGCGAGGATCACCACTTTGTGAACTGCATGAAAAAAATTAGTGCAACAGTTTAAGAACAATGTTTTTCAATGTTCAATTGCAAGGAATTTAGGGATTCCATCATCTACAGTCCATAATATAATCAGAAGATTCAGAGAATCTAGAGAACTTTCATGTAACTTACATGTAAGCGGAAAGGCCAAAAACCAACACTGAATGCCCGTGACCTTCGATCCCTCAGGCAGCACTGCATTAAAAACCGACATCATTACTTAAAGGATCTTACTGCGTGGGCTCAGGAGCACTTCAGAAAACCATTGTCAGTTAACACAGTTCGTCGCTACGTCTACAAGTGCAAGTTAAAAGTCTACCATGCAAAGTGAAAGCCAAACATCAACAACATCCAGAAACGTCGCCGCCTTCTCTGGGCCCGAGCTCATTTGAAATGGACAGACACAAAGTAGAAAAGTGTGCTGTGGTCTGATGAGTCCACATTTCAAATTGTTTTTGGAAATCATGGACATCGTGTCCTCTGGACAAAAGAGGAAAAAGACCATCTAGATTGTTACCAGTGCAAAGTTTAAAAGCCAGCAACTGTGATGTTATGGGGGTGTGTTAGTGCCCATGGCATGGACAACTTACACATCTGCGATGGCACCATCAATGCTGAAAGGTACATCCAGGTTTTGGAGCAACACATGCTGCCATCCAAGAAACGTCTTTTTCAGGGACGTCCCTGCTTATTTCAGCAACACAATGCCAAGCCACATTCTGCACATGTTACAACAGCGTGGCTTCGTAGTAAAAGAGTGCGGGTACTAGACTGGCCTGCCTGCAGTCCAGATCTGTCGCCCATTGAAAATGTGTGGCACATTATGAATCGAAAAATACGACAACGGAGACCCCGAACTGTTGAACAACTGAAGTCATACATCAAGCAAGAATGGGAAAGAATTCCACTTACAAAGCTTCAACAATTAGTGTCCTCAGTTCCCAAATGCTTAATGAGTGTTGTTAGAAGGAAAGGTGATGTAACACAGTGGTAAACATACCACTGTCCCAGCTTTTTTGAAACGTGTTGCAGGCATCCTTTTCAAAATGAGCAAATATTTGCACAAAAACAATAAACTTTATCAGTTTGAACATTAAATATCTTGTCTTTGTGGTGTATTCAATTCAATATAGGTTGAAGAGGATTTGAAAACCATTGATTTCTGTTTTTATTTTAGATTTCACACAATGAAGATTTAATAAAATGTCCAAGATTAACAATAACAAAATGCCTTCGTAAGGTGAAATAAAAACAGACAAAGCACATGCTCAACAACTGTTAGCATCCTTTGATGGGATTTACAGAAAATCATCTCTTTCTGAAAAGTCAGGGGATGAACACACGAACATTTCCAAGTGACTGAATAAGTCTTGGACTTCAATTATGACCAGCCATTGAACAGTGTGGTACTGTACAGGAAATCTGTCGGGGTTCTTTGTGAATGAAGGAGACTAGTGAGGGAAGCCACCAAGACATCCATGACCACTCTAAAAAAAAAAGATATAGGCTCCTGTCACTGCTGAAACCAGAATCCATCCAGTGTAAAGTCAAAGAGCATTGAGCATTATTTTCACCGTGGTTATTGGATCAAACATCTTAAGACCTCGTTACCAGCCCCGTCGGTGCCTGGATCACACTGGACTCAACAATGGCTGGAAGAAAACTCCCTCACTGTGATTTCACTCACCACAGTCATAGTACAGACTGAGACATCAGACTGGATATCCAAAGAAGGTGCTGTTAATGTGGTTGATATTTAACACCATTAGAAGCAGAAAGTCTGCCGCTCCCTGTGTATACAGACCTCTGGTGCCCCCAGAGCAAAAACAGGTGTATTCAACCATATTAAGATGTGCGGCGCTCAAAGACGCATGTCTTTCCGGGTTCTCTCACCAGCAGCTCATTCTTGCTGAGATACAGGATGTTCTAGAAGCGTGCTAGCATGAGCTGTCTCAGGCTTCAGACTCAACAACGCAGCGCACAGGACAATTCCTAAACACAGCACCAGTCGCAATTCTCCTAACACCCTTTGGTGCTCTAAATGGGGACTGATTTCATTCTTCCTGACAGCCAGAGGGTGGTGCTGACCACCTGGATTATCACACCTGCACATGCACAGAGGTCAAGTCTTGTACCAATGAAGTCATGTTAGTGGGCATGACCTGGGTGACATCAGCCAACAGTATATGAGACCATGTCACCATGTCATTCATTTCTTTTTTTTCATCTCTCGCATGACAACAGATGGTCAAACTTATTTTGGATTGCTTATCTTGTCAGAGCCTCGCAACCTTCTTGAATGGAGCTCCGCATATGCGCCCTCCAGAAGCTGCAAGACAACTAGTTCTTCCCTCAGCTACTCTGCCGCTCACAGTGATTAATCCTGCTAACTATAAGTGAACAATAGGTGGCTTCGCTTGGTGCTGCAAATGTTCGTGGGACAAGCCGTGACATGTCGCGCTGCCTTTGATCACTGGCATGAATGTTTAACTAGTTGGTGTTTGTGTTAGTCACACACCGCCAGCAAATTTTTAGATTGAGCTGCATGTGTGTTTCCCGCAATGTAGCTATGTCATACCACGCCGATGTGGCTGTTGCGGTGCGAGTGTTTTCTGCAAAAGGAGCAGACTGTTGTAGCATTTTTTAAATTACACTGCATGTTACGAGTGTTTCCCGTTCTGTTTATACAGCAGCTGTATCCTGGACATACCGTGCTGACTTTGGCTGCTGAAGAAGACGCTTGCTTCAACTGCGTTTTCATACCATTGGCAGAGAGTATGGGCACTGACGAGCTCCTTAACAAGTGCTATGACACACTGGCTCAAATTGGTCATCTAGGGAACTCCCTGTCTCACCGTGTCCTTGTAGTCTCACGGTCTCCGCAGGATGTTGGTGCTGACACACAGAGCATGAGTGATCCTTTGCTCTGGGCTTTCGCCTACATGTCATGCGGCCCAACAGACCCTGTACCATGCTGTTCAGGCAAATTGGTCTCACCAGCAATTTACCGAAATACAGCCAACATCCAAGCGCCAACCTAAGCAAGCAGGTGGATTCCACCCTATGAATGAGTGTGCTACCTGGGATCAGGGTCTGCCTCGTCAGCCCTCCCAGGCCTTCCACCTTTCGGCCACCTACAGGTAGACCTGCCAGAAATGAAGGACGGGACCAAGAGGACCATTACGCTTACCCCTTAAAATCAAAGGGAATCATCAGCAGTCGAGTTTGACACCAAGGACGAGGTCACTGGTCATTTTTCCCCAGACACAGCTCGACCGGTGGTGTGCCTTGATCACAGACTATTGTGTGATTTCCACATTGGTCAGGGGCTACAATATTCAGTTCAATCATTGTCCCAGTTCAATGGCATAAAAGTTCATGTTGTTACACACCCAGACTCTTGTTCTCAGGCAGAAAATTTTAGTGCTCCTGAAGAAAGGAGCCATAGTACGGGTCCACAGTTTGGATCCCTTATTCTATTGAATTTATCTTCTAAATCCAAAAAAGGATGGTGGCTATTCTCGACCTCAAATTAAAATCTGTACATGAAGGTGCAGTGTTTTGCATTCTCCTCACAATGGACGTTCTCCAGGAAATACCACAGGGTGGCTGTTTCTGAAAGATGCCTATTTCCACATTCCAGTGTTAGTTCACCGGTTTGCCTTCGAGGGACAGGCATACCAGTTCAGAGTCCGCCCTTTTGGACTCTCTCTTGCTCCCTGTATGTTCGATAGGTGCGTGGCAGCAACACTCTCTCTTTTGCAAGCTCGTGAGATACAAAAAAAAAAGAGAAAATGTTATGGTCTTACTTTTACTTATAAATGAAGTCCATGTACCGCTCCTTCTGAACAAAAGCATCAATGACTTACTATCTTCCTTCAGTTTTAAAGTCTCTCTGTCTCAGTGGAGATCACTGTCAGGGAAGAAAGTCGTCCTTCGTCAGTCCTGTTCCGACTGTATGTTTGGAGCCTGGTTTCTGGTTTGAATCTGAGTGGTCGACCGCTCGTGTTTGATGAGACTTTGTAAATTCTTTAGGCCATAATATCCCATCTGAATCCAGACATTGTTACAAGTTGAGAAAAGGAGGCAGAAAAAGGCAGGTTCTTACTGGACGTCCACACAGCCAGACTTTAGTGTGTCCCACTCCGTTTGAAAAGAGCATGCTCTTCTGTTGTCTGAAGCAAACCTTTTAGCTATGGTGTTGGTCTTCCTTTAATTATTACCTCCTGCTTTGATTAAAAGTCCAGTTATGTACTCCTCCATTCTGAAAGTCCAGGTGAGAAGAAAAAGATAAGAGAACGGCTGCTCTCGTAGCTTGCTGTCACTTACGAGGTCTGAGAGAAAAGTAACGGACCTTTTTATTTTTTTCAAAAACGCGTCACAACCGATTCGCTGATCGAGCGAGACAAAGGAACACCTCCGTCTCGGAGTGCCAGGGGACAAGTTGGAACATGCCCAGCACTCCACAATTTCTCTTATACTCACTCGACTCGAAACGGAGGTGTTCCTTTGTCTCGCTCGATCAGCGAATTGGTCCTGACGTGCGATGCCTCCGCGCGGCTTTCCATGACAAAATCTCTTGTTAAAAGTGAAATCTGCCGGAAAATGGCTGATGTCCAGCTCTTGTGATAACCAGAGAAATTGCACACGACGGTCCCGGCTCCACACAGCGATCCGTTTAGAAATGATGTGGTGTTTTCTGCCTCTCGATGGCGGCTCAGAGCGCGGCGTGCCTGCGCCATTGTAGGGCGTCCTTAAAGCTGTAGTAACAGTCCTTATTCTCTGTGAAGCCCGTAAAATTTTCATCGAAAGCCAGATAAATTTTTTGAATGGTTTCCAGCTGCATGTCTCTAACAGTTTCTGAAAAAATTCTGATGGAAAAAAAGCCCAAATCATTCCGCCATTTCCTCGCAATGAAACAACGACGAGAGGGGTGGACCAGTGCCCACTCAAAGCCTGCCCACAGGCGAATGACGCAACCGACAGGCGTGGAAAAACTCACGCATGCGCACGAAGGTACAAGCTTGGCTGACGTAAAAACATATGAATCAAATCCATATAGTTTTTGAAAAAAATAAAAAGGTACGATACTTTTCTCACAGACCTCGTATTCTGCAGCTGAGGAGTGGCTGCAAGAAGAATCCCTGGGATCACTAGTGCCCCCGACCATGAGGCAGGAGAACTGCGTGACTCACCTGGTGCGTTTTTGCAGCCATTTTGTGATCGCTCAGCACACAAAACACGTTACACACACATACAGCTGTTGACAAAGAACACTGTGCATTATGTACATCAGCTAAACTTTACGTTCATACAGCCAAAGTGTTTTTCCATTTTAATGGTGACATACAGAGAGACAGTGAGACAGTCTGACTGCACAGCACGCCAGCAGTCACATCAGAGATTGTGCAATCCTCGGTGAGACACAGCGGGCTACTGACCAAGCAGAGGGAAAAAAATATGGACTCACTCAATTCTGAGGAATAAATTATGGAATCACCCTGTAAATTTTCATCCCCAAAACTAACACCTGCATCAAATCAGATCTGCTCGTTAGTCTGCATCCAAAAAGGAGTGATCACACCTTGGAGAGCTGTTGCACCAAGTGGACTGACATGACTCATGGCTCCAACACGAGAGATGTTAACTGAAACAAAGGAGAGGATTATCAAACTCTTAAAAGAGGGTAAATCATCACGCAGTGTTGCAAAAGATGTTGGTTGTTCACAGTCAGCTGTGTTTAAACTCTGGACCAAATACAAACAACATGGGAAGGTTGTGAAAGGCAAACATACTGGTAGACCAAGGAAGACATCAAAGCGTCAAGACAGAAAACTTAAAGCAATATGTCTCAAAAATGGAAAATGCACAACAAAACAAATGAGGAACGAATGGGAGGAAACTGGAGTCAACATCTGTGACCGAACTGTAAGAAACCGCCTAAAGGAAATGGGATTTACATACAGAAAAGCTAAACGAAAGCCATCATTAACACCTAAACAGAAAAAAACAAGGTTACAATGGGCTAAGGAAAAGTAACTGTGGACTGTGGATGACTGGATGAAAGTCACATTCAGTGATGAATCTCGAATCTGCATTGGGGAAGGGGATGATGCTGGAACTTTTGTTTGGTGCCGTTCCAATGAGATTTATAAAGATGACTGCCTGAAGAGAACATGTAAATTTCCACAGTCATTGATGATATGGGGCTGCATGTCAGGTAAAGGCACTGGGGAGATGGCTGTCATTACATCATCAATAAATGCACAAGTTTACGGTGATATTTTGGACACTTTTCTTATCCCATCAATTGAAAGGATGTTTGGGGATGATGAAATCATTTTTCAAGATGATAATGCATCTTGCCATAGAGGAAAAACTGTGAAAACATTCTTTGCAAAAAGACACATAGGGTCAATGTCATGGCCTGGATATAGTCCGGATCTTAATCCAAATGAAAATCTTTGGTGGAAGTTGAAGAAAATGGTCCATGACAAGGCTCCAACCTGCAAAGCTGATCTGGCAACAGCAATCAGAGAAAGTTGGAGCCAGATTGATGAAGAGTACTGTTTGTCACTCATTAAGTCCATGCCTCAGAGACTGCAAGCTGTTATAAAAGCCAGACGTGGTGCAACAAAATACTAGTGATGTGTTGGAGCGTTCTTTTGTTTTTCATGATTCCATCATTTTTTCCTCAGAATTGAGTGATTCCATATTTTTTTTCCCTCTGCTTGGTCTAAAAAAGTAACCGTTACTGACTGCCACAATTTTTTTTCCTGATTTCTTATAGTGTTTCTTAAAGCCAGAAAGTTGCCATTTGAAATGACTTTAGTTTTGTGTCATGTCTGTGATCTGCTTTTTTCTACAAAATTAAACAACTGAATGAACATCCTCCGAGGCCATAATTTTTGCCAGGGGTTGTAGACGATGCATTGAATTGACCACTGAGTTCCGCAGAACTGATGCTCTGTTTATTTGTCATGGGGGAGGGCACAGGAAGGGCTGTGCCTTGCCCAAGCAAAGACTGTTGCAGTGGATTGTAGATGCTATATTGCAAGCTTACGGGAACGGCGACCATCAACCTCCTCCAGTGAGATGTCATTTAACCTGGGGCACATCCACTTCCTGGGCTGCTATGAGAGGTGTTCCACTGACCGACATTTGTGACGCTGGCTGTATTATCGGCCTCTTCAAACTGCAACTGAGGTTTGGTAAGTGCAGATTCCTTGTGACCTTGTTGGTATGAGGTCATCCAGGTGCTAAGCACTGCCCTCTGGTGGTCAGGATTATTGAAATAGAATGAGAGTTACGTATGTAACTACAGTTCTGTGAATTCCAGATGATTGCCACAGTTGGTTGTCACTAGCAGTCTGGGCGACAGATACCAAAAGAAATGATTGCTGGGTGATTCGGTCTCACGTTGGCTGACATCACCCAGGTCACGCCCACTAACATGAGTTTGTTGGTATAAGACTCAACCTGTGCACATGAGCGCGTGGGATAATCCGGGTGCTAAACACCATCCTCTGGCGGTAATCCAGAATTCACAAAACTGTGGTTACATATGTAACTCTCGTCCCCCCCGATGCCTGCCATTCTCCAATGAAGGCAGCAGAAAAATTACACATACGGATTGTGGGAAAAAAAAAAGATCTTTTTTTCTGGTGTCATGCTTTGTAAAGTTTATTACAGTGGCTGAAGTACAAATGGCTGGATGGATGGATGAGATTTATTGTCATTGTCTTTACAAGTGCAACAACAACGAGATTACGTCCACACTCAAATTGCCACAGACAAGATACAGCAATTAATCCACAATTATTACTTGTTTACTGTAATAATGGCACACATCAGAATTAAGACAACACATATACATTTGACATTGTTTATGTGCAAGAAACTTGAAACAGTCCGTTTTCCGAATTGAGGTGATGTGAGTGTGTGGTAGCCGCAGCAACATGTAGTCGTGCCGCTGCCAGCTTGGGGGGAACAGGGACCTTTAGGGGAAAAGGGGTGGCGTAAGCAGTGGTCGGGATGGGGTGTGTGATGGGGGCAGAGGGAGGTGGGGGGCAGAGCATGCTTTCAGTCGTTGTCCATGTGTGAGTCAGTTTCTGTCCTTGTGTACTGGAGTTAGAGAGATAAGGAGGCAGCCGAATGTTCACCAAAGCCATAGAGATTCTTCTGCAGGAAAACAACGGGGCATTTTGTCCTTCAGAGGCTGATAAGCCTGCCGTGTTTGTGGTTGAGCAGTGAAAAACACTTTTACAGTCTCACATAAACAATCCAGATCCCATTTATGAATATTCCCCGGTCTCTGAAGTCTTCCACTGAAGGTGCGCATTTGCTCCAAGATGTTATCCAATTTATGTCTGAGTTAAAGGGTTAACGCAGTCTGAGAATGCATCACCTTGACCAATTCATTAATCGTGATGGACAAGTGAGGGGTCGTGGTTTTGGTGGCAGCCGTCTTGCCAACTTTCCGGTAGGTCAGGGCAGCACATAAGCCAATAAGTACCAGCCTCCCTACTATGAAAGCAAATATAAATAAATCCTTGACGTCCTCCACAGAGAATGGCGCAAAGCATGCGACATGCCACGTCTCCCAGGCGTCGAGAACATAGCCCACAGGGTAGGTTCCATGTGGGCACGCAGGGTCCCCCGGCCCTGATCTTCTTGTTAGAAAAGATGGTGTCAACAGCATTCAGAGACAGCTGATCAAATCCATGGTTAATCCAATATAGTAGAGAAGCTTGAATCCTCGACTGGACTGGGTTCCTTGACGCGAGGACATTCCGCTTCAAATCGCAGAAGCTTCCTCAGCTAAAATTCTTGCTCTGGTAGTCTGACATCTGTCTTGACTCTTGTAGAGAAGAATAAACAGAAGCCAGAAAAGCAGGAGTTTTAAACCTAACCAGACCCCTCCTACACAGAGGCAGACTGCTATAGGCTAGTGACTAAACAATAGCTCTAATTAGCACCTATTGTGCTCTAGTTAGCACCCACCTAATGACAGGGCAGCTGTCCCTCCTAATGATGGGACGGATGCCTCTCCTGATGGCTCCCTTGATGACTCTCCTGATGACGTGAATGACTCATTACCATGAAACTGCTTTGACCTGAGTACCCCATTGTAACGTCCTCGCGTCAAGCAACCCAGTCCAGTCGAAGATTCAAGCTTCTCTACTATGGAAACCACCTAGACAACTGAAACACAGAAACATTAATCCAATATAGTTTGAAGAATTCACAGTCTGGTGAAGTAGGGACTTTGAAGGTTGGAGCAGAGAGAAGTCCCAAAGGTCTTTTGATAAGTGTGCTCAGTTTGTTTCTAGCGGAAGTACCACACAGACCTGAACAACAGAATTTGTCCATGCTGGTCTGACCTGGGGACTCCTGTGAGAGTCCCAGATATCACTTCCGGATCACATCTCAGAAGGCCCTCGGTTCAAATCCCGGCCAGAAGACACTCGCTTATGGCCTTTCGGCAAGGTCCTTAATCCAAGAGTTGCTCCCAGTGTGTAGTGAGTGCCTTGTGAGCCAACACCCTCATGTCAGTGTGTGAATGGGTGAATGTGAGGCATCATTGTAAAGCACTTTGAGCTTCTGCTTCAGATGGGAAAATGCTATATAAATGCAGTCCATTAATCTTTTTATAACATTCCATGCCTGTAAAACCCTTTTTTGCCCCCTGGATATTAGTATCTGTACCAGGCGAGGGAATGTTTGAACTAAATCATCAGTGTGAAAGTCCTGAGGGACAAATTCATCAACAGCATGACTGTCATTTCCTAGATTTCCTAGATTCCTAGAGCAGTCAGACTCACTACCCAAACTCTTGCAGGTGAAGTAGGTTGAGATCCTGCAAACAATAACTGAGGGAGTTTCGCGCTTTCTTGTCTCGTACTTTCACGATGTACTGAAATGTTCTCAGGACACTTAAAGTGGATATGACACTTAAAGACAACATAGTCTTATTACATGTAACAAAGGTTATATAATTCGGTCAACCTAAGCGTTTTGGGAAAATGGACGCGATTCTCCTGTTATATATAACATTTTAATGTCCCGCCACTGAAAAATGTGCACGCCCCGTGATCAGCTTCGTCACTGCGTGTAGACCGTATCGGCTTGTGCGCCTGGCGGCCGTTGCTTACACTATTTTTAGCGTCAGAAACATGCCTAACCAGTGTGTCACAGCATATTGCACAAACACAAGGGCGAAAGGTTTTAGCCTTTTCAAGTCCAGGCAGATTGATAGAAAGCTGCGGTGTTGTGCAATGCATGAAATGTCAGGCTGCCGCTCGCTCCGCTCACACACCGCATTTGCTCCCGACAGCAGACACTTTCCTCTACCGTCTCCATGTTCTCACCGCTCACAGGAACACATAAAATGTCAACCCCAAATAATATGTTCACAATAATCTTGAAATGGTCAAGGAACTTGTAAAAATATCAGTGCAATATGTAGTAAACACGGTGGCGGCATGTTCACTGTTGTTTTAGGCGATCTTTCTCGAAACTTTTGCCGTTTATTTCCTATTCTTTCGTGAAAATAACGTAACTAAACACGGATGAATGCAATGCCAGGCACTCGAAAACGGCAAAAACCCGAAGGTAATGACGGTCTGCAAGTAATAGCTACACTGTCACGGCTCCTGAACAATAACAAAGGCAGTCAACAGACGCTAGAATCAAAAATGCCATACAGTGGTCCCTCGCTATAACGCGGTTCACCTTTCGCGGCCTCGCAGATTTTTTTTTTGTGCAATTTTGCATGCTTTTTTTTTTAACAGCACATTGTGTTATGCATCCTTATCAGGCGGTTGCGGCACCGGTCGGCATCACCGCGATTGCTCTCACTGCCTCCAATGCGCTTACTGAGTCTGCGGGCTCGGTAAACGCAGCAGTGGGCCACTCACACCGCCCTCCTGTCTGCTGTGCGGAGATGCGCCAAATCTGGCATATAAAGTGTGTAGTGAGGGGTTTTACAGCCTTAAAACATCTCGTCAAATCAACCCGAGCCCAAGCAAAATGGGAGAGGCGAAAAGCAGAGCAACAAAAACAACAGGCTGCATCCCAAATTAACTCAAGAGCAGCAGTAAGCAAGTGCACATCTGCTCCATCAGCACCTTTAAGGATCTGCCATCAAACCAGGAAAGCATGACTTTAGGAGACTCCAACCTGAACAATACTACTGATGACCATCGGCAGCATGTTGAGAGGAAAACGCAGGATGTTGAAGAGCGCCAGTGACACGAAGGCCTTCTGAGCATCCAGCACGTTGCCTTCATCAATCAGCACGTACACGGTGAAGGTGGACAGCGCAACCTGCAGACAGGTCAGGATGGAGGGACAGAGAAGAGTGTGCAGGAATAAAGGTCAACCCAACGTGATCAAACAGGCAGAATATAACAGCAACTACACAACAAAATGCAAGACAGTCAGCACACTGTGGACAGAGTGGTCCTCAAAACTGTCAATTAAACATTGTTAAAAAGTGCATGCGAAAACTACAAATCACCCATCCATCCATTTTCTTCCGCTTCATCTGGGGTCAGGTCGCGGGGGCAGCAACTCAAGCAAAGCTGTCCAGACCTCCTGATCCACACACACCTCCCCCAGCTCCTCCAGAGGAATCCAAGGCATTCCCAAGCCAGCTGAGAGACATAGTCCCTCCAGCGTGTCCTGGGTCTTTCCCGGGGCCTCCTCCCGATGGGACGTGCCCGAAACACATCTCCAGCGAGGCGTCCAGGGGGCATCCGGAAAAGATGCCCGAGCCACCTCAACTGGCTCCTTTCGACGTGGAGGAGCAGCGGCTCAACTCCGAGCTCCTCCCAAGTGACCGAGCTCCACACCCTATCTCTAACTACAAATCAAACTAAAAAATATATATATAACTGACTCGTTCAGTTTTCACCTGTGTTTCAAAAAATCTGGTACAGAAAAGGAACGCAACACTCAATCTGATGAGTCCAAAGACACTCTGGCTCCTTGCGTCAATCCACCACATGTGGCTCACAAATGCTCAACATTTAAACACACGACTAAAAACTCACCTCTTCCTTAAAGTGCGTATTGTAGTGGCCACTCCCCACCTTTTGGTAAAAATTTACCATATCCAGCCTCTGTCAACTCTCTCACCTCTCAACACGCCCAGCAGACAATGTGTCCCATGTCCCGTAGGTTTTAGCACACCGAGGTGCAAAGTGTCTTCTATCTAGACAAAAGTCTCAGGGCTCATTCATATCACTCACAAACCGCGGGTGGTGAATGATCACCTGTTCTCTGTTACATGCAAATAACACTGTAAGGCTGGTACGCCCAACCAGAGGAACACAGTCAACTGGTCGATCGCATGTCACTGTTGCTGTAACGGACAGTGCTGCTATAATGAATTGATGCAGAAGGCGGCAGCACTACACCAATAAGGATGATGGGTGCCGTTGAATGCCATAAAAGAGGGCTCTTCTTCTCCTTCTAAGGTGCAGGATACAGAGGAGTAAAAAATAAAAATAATAAAAAAAAAAAAACATTTTTGAAGCAACATAAAGTGCAGAAATAAGTTACACCGTGGACAAAAACGGTACCTATCCACTTTATTCCTGAGGGTGCTGCTGTAGAAGCGATTATAGGTGCAACTTCCCATTAGACACCGGAAGTAGCAGTGAGCCATTGTTTTCTTGTGTTTTTCTTTTCCCGGACCAATTTATTTGAAAGTTTATTGTTTTCTTTTCTAAACGATCAGCTCCCGTAGCATTTAAAAAATGTCCTTGCACAAATGCAAGTTAAAACTCTACCATGCAAAGGAAAAGCCAAACTTCAACAACATCCATAAACGTCGCCGCCTTCTCTGGGCCCGAGCTCATTTGAAATGGACAGACTCAAAGTGGAAAAGCGTGCTGTGGTCTGATGAATCCACATTTCAAACTGTTTTTGGAAATCATGGACATTGTGTCCTCTGGACAAAAGAGGAAAAAGACCATCCAGATTGTAACCAGCGCAAAGTTCAAAAGCCAGCAACTGTGATGGTATGGGGGTGTGTTAGTGTCCATGGCATGGGCGACTTACACATCTGTGATGGCACCATCAGTGCTGAAAGGTACATCCAGGTTTTGGAGCAGCACATGCTGCCATCCAAGCAACGTCTTTTTCAGGGACGTACCTGCTTATTTCAGCAAGACAATGCCAAGTCACATTCTGCACGTGTTACAACAGCGTGGCTTCGTAGTAAAAGAGTGCAGGTACTAGACTGGCCTGCCAGAAGTCCAGACCTGTCGCCCATTGAAAATGTGTGGCGCATTATGAAGCGCAAAATACGACAACAGAGACCCCAGACTGTTGAACAACTGAAGTCGTCCATCAAGCAAGAATGGGAAATAATTCCACCTACAAAGCTTCAACAATTAGTGTTATTAATTAAGCCTCCCATGAGGCTTCATCATGGCATTGCTTTGCGCCATGCGGCACTGCCGCGACGCGCGGAATTCCTCCGTACGTCTGTCTCAATGTGCCGAAAAAGTGCTGATGTCCACGTCTTTTCACAATTCCTGTGCTAGTCAGTCGACGTACCGGATAAAACACAGCGTCCACTTTGGAAATGAACGGCACATTCCACTGTTACAGGAGTTTTTGTCATGGAAAGAGGAGCGGAGGCTTCACGCGGTGCCGCATGGCGCACAGCAACGCTGTAATGAAGCCTCACAGGACATGTTCTGGCATGTCCAGGCACATCCACAATTTCTCGGATAATCACTCGATGGAAAAACCACCGACAGTTGTCTGAACGCCATCTCAAAGCCGTCCTGTGAGACCAAAACGGAGGTGTTCCTTTGTCTCGCTCCATCAGCAAATCGGTTGTGACGCGCGAAGCCTTCGCTCGGCTTTCCATGACAAAATCTCTTGTTAAAAGTGAAATCTGCAGGAAAATGGTTGATGTCCAGCTCCTGTGATAACCAGAGAAAGTGCACACGACGGTCCGGCTCCATAGAGCCATCCGTTTAGAAATGATCCTGTGGTTTGTGGCTCTCGATGGCGGCACGGAGCGCGGTGCGCCGAGCGTCCTTAAAGCCGTCCTTAAAGCTGTAGTAACAGTCCTTATTCTTTGTGAAGCCCGTAAAATTTTCACCGAAAGCCAGATAAATTTTTCGAATGGTTTCCAGGTGCCAGTCTAACAGTTTCTGAAAAAATTCTGATAGAAATAAAGCCCAAATCATTCCACCATTTCCTGACAATGAAAATCCGCCGAGGGGGCTGGACCACTCCTCACTCAAAGCCTGCTCACAGGCGAATGACGCAACCAACAGGCGTGGAAAAACTCACGCATGCGCACGAGGGTTCAAGCTTGTCTGACGCAATCACACGTGATTCAAATCCATATGGTTTTTGAAAAAAATAATACTTTTCTAATAGACCTTGTATATAGAAATGTTCCTGACATGTGCAGTAAAGTCCTATACAAAATCTGATCTGTATTGTCTAATGTATTGTAGCCATCCCTTCCAGATATTATTGAATTTGCCCACCTCTAGTCTAACAGATGCAGTCACATTCTCCACAGTGTACGAGTATATATTCAACATGGTATCAACCCATTCCTCCACCTTGGGGACCAGATCTGTTCGCCATCTTCTGGTGATTGCTTTTGTGCTAGCCAAGAGCATGATTCTCATAATTTTATAATCACCTTTTCTTCTTAAGTTCAACATTTCAATTTTAACCAAATACACAATTTCAAACCTTTATGGATTTTTAATATGTAGTACTTCATCTATAACTTTTTAAATTTCAGTCCAATATTGAATTATTAAGGGGCAACTCCAGAAGATATGGAAGTGATCTGCTTTATCCTCACCACAGAACCTCCAACATTTAGTATCAGCATACTTTCTTTGCACAGGAGTAATGAAATGGAGTTACATTTTTCTACCCATATTCTCTCCAAAACAAGGAACTAGTTGTTTTCCATTGATATGAAATCATTTGTTCCTAATCCCCTTTCAAAATTTCAATGTTTGTTTCCCTCTCCCACCTTTCTTTCACATATCCTGTGGCATCCCCCAAAATTCTTGTTTACCAACTTCTTTTTCATTATAATTTCCCAAACATATTCATTCCACATCTTCATCTCCTTGTCTTCCTTCCACTGACCAGATGTCACACACAGCACCTTCGTAGCTGTCTCCCTCATGACATCTGCAGAACTTTTCCAGTTGTCCAGCATCACTTCTTCTCCATCCAGTGCCTGTCTCACCTCCTCCATGAATTTCATGATGTGTTCTTCCTTCAGGATCCACCTTGGTTCAGCTCCTACTCCCTTCCCGTTTTTCACCTCTAGAGTCAACCTACAAACCACCATCCTATGCTGTCTAGCTACACTCTGTCCTGCCACGGTCTCTGATTTGTTTCAGTTTGCATAGCCTTCAAAGAATGTAGTCCACCTGTGTGCATCTTCCTACACTCTTATATGTTACCCTCTTAATTTTTTAAAAAATAAGTGTTCATCACAGCCATTTCCATGATTTTGCAAAATGGAACACCATCTGTCCTTCCACATTCCTGTGCTTGATCCCACATCTACCCATTACATTACATTACATTTGGCAGACGCTTTTATCCAAAGCGACTTACAATCGAGGACATAATCTTAGCATATAACACTTGCAAATACAAAGTGCACAGGAAATATACAGAACAATAGGTGCAAATTCCAAATGGGGTTAGTTTTTTTTTCTTTTCCTTTTTCTTTTTTTAATTTAAGTACATTAACACAGGGTTAAGTAGAGTAGACACACATACACATACACCCACAAACCCAACACACAACATGCCTTAGAGTCTACCCCGGGTCTGGGCCAGGTTGCCTCTACTGGTGGTTGGCTCTCACTGCGGTATTGTATCACTTCCTGTTCCGGAGCACAGCGGTGTTTTGCTGTATCTGTTAGCTGTTTAATCTGCGCAGTTAGATTGATCTAGTTATCTAGATTACGATTTGTTTCCCAGTGTAATCTTTACGTGCCTTAACTAAAGCACTCCTTCTGCTGAATCACCTCTAAATTATTTACACATTATTCACTTTGCGTGTTTTTAGGAATCCGCTAGCTTAGCGTAGCTACTAGCTCTTAGCCGATTTAGCATGGCGGCTTCTCCTGTCTCTCCCGCACTTTTCTGCTCTGGGTGTGAAATGTTTAGTTATTCCTCGGCCTCCTTTAGCAGTAATGGTACTTGTAATAAGTGTAGCTTATTCGTAGATTTGGAGACCAGGCTGGGCGAATTGGAGACTCGGCTCCGCACCGTGGAAAATTCTACAGCTAACCAGGCCCCTGTAGTCGGTGCGGACCAAGGTAGCTTAGCCGCCGTTAGTTACCCCCTGGCAGATCCCGAGCAGCCGGGAAAGCAGGCTGACTGGGTGACTGTGAGGAGGAAGCGTAGCCCTAAACAGAAGCCCCGTGTACACCGCCAACTCGTTCACATCTCTAACCGTTTTTCCCCACTCGACGACACACCCGTCGAGGATCAAACTCTGGTTATTGGCGACTCTGTTTTGCGAAATGTGAAGTTAGCGATACCAGCAACCATAGTCAATTGTCTTCCGGGGGCCAGAGCAGGCGACATTGAAGGAAATTTGAAACTGCTGGCTAAGGCTAAGCGTAAATTTAGTAAGATTGTAATTCACGTCGGCAGTAATGACACCCGGTTACGCCAATCGGAGGTCACTAAAATTAACATTAAATCAGTGTGTAACTTTGCAAAAACAATGTCGGACTCTGTAGTTTTCTCTGGGCTCCTCCCCAATCAGACTGGGAGTGACATGTTTAGCCGCATGTTCTCCTTGAATTGCTGGCTGTCTGAGTGGTGTCCAAAAAATGAGGTGGGCTTCATAGATAATTGGCAAAGCTTCTGGGGAAAACCTGGTCTTGTTAGGAGAGACGGCATCCATCCCACTTTGGATGGAGCAGCTCTCATTTCTAGAAATCTGGCCAATTTTCTTAAATCCTCCAAACCGTGACAATCCAGGGTTGGGACCAGGAAGCAGAGTTGTAGTCTTACACACCTCTCTGCAGCTTCTCTCCCCCTGCCATCCCCTCATTACCCCATCCCCGTAGAGACGGTGCCTGCTCCCAGACTACCAATAACCAGCAAAAATCTATTTAAGCATAAAAATTCAAAAAGAAAAAATAATATAGCACCTTCAACTGCACCACAGACTAAAACAGTTAAATGTGGTCTATTAAACATTAGGTCTCTCTCTTCTAAGTCCCTGTTGGTAAATGATATAATAATTGATCAACATATTGATTTATTCTGCCTTACAGAAACCTGGTTACAGCAGGATGAATATGTTAGTTTAAATGAGTCAACACCCCCGAGTCACACTAACTGTCAGAATGCTCGTAGCACGGGCCGGGGCGGAGGATTAGCAGCAATCTTCCATTCCAGCTTATTAATTAATCAAAACCCAGACAGAGCTTTAATTCATTTGAAAGCTTGACTCTTAGTCTTGTCCATCCAAATTGGAAGTCCCAAAAACCAGTTTTATTTGTTATTATCTATCGTCCACCTGGTCGTTACTGTGAGTTTCTCTGTGAATTTTCAGACCTTTTGTCTGACTTAGTGCTTAGCTCAGATAAGATAATTATAGTGGGCGATTTTAACATCCACACAGATGCTGAGAATGACAGCCTCAACACTGCATTTAATCTATTATTAGACTCTATTGGCTTTGCTCAAAAAGTAAATGAGTCCACCCACCACTTTAATCATATCTTAGATCTTGTTCTGACTTATGGTATGGAAATAGAAGACTTAACAGTATTCCCTGAAAACTCCCTTCTGTCTGATCATTTCTTAATAACATTTACATTTACTCTGATGGACTACCCAGCAGTGGGGAATAAGTTTCATTACACTAGAAGTCTTTCAGAAAGCGCTGTAACTAGGTTTAAGGATATGATTCCTTCTTTATGTTCTCTAATGCCATATACCAACACAGTGCAGAGTAGCTACCTAAACTCTGTAAGTGAGAT
Source organism: Thalassophryne amazonica (assembly GCF_902500255.1). Classification (NCBI taxonomy): domain Eukaryota; kingdom Metazoa; phylum Chordata; class Actinopteri; order Batrachoidiformes; family Batrachoididae; genus Thalassophryne; species Thalassophryne amazonica. The sequence continues at coordinate 87,006,453 of NC_047118.1, forward strand.
AGAGTATCTCGTCAATAGTTTTACATCCTCATTGAAGACAACTTTGGATGCTGTAGCTCCTCTGAAAAAGAGAGCTTTAAATCAGAAGTGCCTGACTCCGTGGTATAACTCACAAACTCATAGCTTAAAGCAGATAACCCGTAAGTTGGAGAGGAAATGGCGTCTCACTAATTTAGAAGATCTTCACTTAGCCTGGAAAAAGAGTCTGTTGCTCTATAAAAAAGCCCTCCGTAAAGCTAGGACATCTTTCTACTCATCACTAATTGAAGAAAATAAGAACAACCCCAGGTTTCTTTTCAGCACTGTAGCCAGGCTGACAAAGAGTCAGAGCTCTATTGAGCTGAGTATTCCATTAACTTTAACTAGTAATGACTTCATGACTTTCTTTGCTAACAAAATTTTAACTATTAGAGAAAAAATTACTCATAACCATCCCAAAGACGTATCGTTATCTTTGGCTGCTTTCAGTGATGCCGGTATTTGGTTAGACTCTTTCTCTCCGATTGTTCTGTCTGAGTTATTTTCATTAGTTACTTCATCCAAACCATCAACATGTTTATTAGACCCCATTCCTACCAGGCTGCTCAAGGAAGCCCTACCATTATTTAATGCTTCGATCTTAAATATGATCAATCTATCTTTGTTAGTTGGCTATGTACCACAGGCTTTTAAGGTGGCAGTAATTAAACCATTACTTAAAAAGCCATCACTTGACCCAGCTATCTTAGCTAATTATAGGCCAATCTCCAACCTTCCTTTTCTCTCAAAAATTCTTGAAAGGGTAGTTGTAAAACAGCTAACTGATCATCTGCAGAGGAATGGTCTATTTGAAGAGTTTCAGTCAGGTTTTAGAATTCATCATAGTACAGAAACAGCATTAGTGAAGGTTACAAATGATCTTCTTATGGCCTCGGACAGTGGACTCATCTCTGTGCTTGTTCTGTTAGACCTCAGTGCTGCTTTTGATACTGTTGACCATAAAATTTTATTACAGAGATTAGAGCATGCCATAGGTATTAAAGGCACTGTGCTGCGGTGGTTTGAATCATATTTGTCTAATAGATTACAATTTGTTCATGTAAATGGGGAATCTTCTTCACAGACTAAAGTTAATTATGGAGTTCCACAAGGTTCTGTGCTAGGACCAATTTTATTCACTTTATACATGCTTCCCTTAGGCAGTATTATTAGACGGTATTGCTTAAATTTTCATTGTTACGCAGATGATACCCAGCTTTATCTATCCATGAAGCCAGAGGACACACACCAATTAGCTAAACTGCAGGATTGTCTTACAGACATAAAGACATGGATGACCTCTAATTTCCTGCTTTTAAACTCAGATCAAACTGAAGTTATTGTACTTGGCCCCACAAATCTTAGAAACATGGTGTCTAACCAGATCCTTACTCTGGATGGCATTACCCTGACCTCTAGTAATACTGTGAGAAATCTTGGAGTCATTTTGATCAGGATATGTCATTCAAAGCGCATATTAAACAAATATGTAGGACTGCTTTTTTGCATTTACGCAATATCTCTAAAATCAGAAAGGTCTTGTCTCAGAGTGATGCTGAAAAACTAATTCATGCATTTATTTCCTCTAGGCTGGACTATTGTAATTCATTATTATCAGGTTGTCCTAAAAGTTCCCTAAAAAGCCTTCAGTTAATTCAAAATGCTGCAGCTAGAGTACTGACGGGGACTAGAAGGAGAGAGCATATCTCACCCATATTGGCCTCTCTTCATTGGCTTCCTGTTAATTCTAGAATAGAATTTAAAATTCTTCTTCTTACTTATAAGGTTTTGAATAATCAGGTCCCATCTTATCTTAGGGACCTCGTAGTACCATATCACCCCAATAGAGCGCTTCGCTCTCAGACTGCAGGCTTACTTGTAGTTCCTAGGGTTTGTAAGAGTAGAATGGGAGGCAGAGCCTTCAGCTTTCAGGCTCCTCTCCTGTGGAACCAGCTCCCAATTCAGATCAGGGAGACAGACACCCTCTCTACTTTTAAGATTAGGCTTAAAACTTTCCTTTTTGCTAAAGCTTATAGTTAGGGCTGGATCAGGTGACCCTGAACCATCCCTTAGTTATGCTGCTATAGACTTAGACTGCTGGGGGGTTCCCATGATGCACTGTTTCTTTCTCTTTTTGCTCTGTATGCACCACTCTGCATTTAATCATTAGTGATCGATCTCTGCTCCCCTCCACAGCATGTCTTTTTCCTGGTTCTCTCCCTCAGCCCCAACCAGTCCCGGCGGAGGACTGCCCCTCCCTGGGCCTGGTTCTGCTGGAGGTTTCTTCCTGTTGGGGGGGAGTTTTTCCTTCCCACTGTCGCCAAGTGCTTGCTCACAGGGGGTCGTTTTGACCGTTGGGGTTTTACATAATTATTGTATGGCCTTGCCTTGCAATATAAAGCACCTTGGGGCAACTGTTTGTTGTGATTTGGAGCTATATAAAAAAATTGATTGATTGATTGAAGCATCAGTGCAGTAAATAGTCACGAAAAAGGAGAGTCTTTACTTGCTTCTTGAAGGTTGAAAGAGATGATTCTAGTCTTGTTGCTTCTGGAAGTTTGTTCCACCACTGAGGGACAGTGACCGAGAACAGTTTTGACTGGGATTGCTTAGAGCGAGCAGGGGGCACGGGTAGACGGTTTGTGTTGGAGGAGCGCAGTCACCAACATGCATGCCCACCGAAGTTTGCTCCTATCACCACACTTTCATGCTTGGGCACACACTGCACCACCTCATCTAACTCCATCCAGAAATCTTCTTTCTCCTTCATTTTACAACCGACCCGTGTGAAGACATTCATCATCACCGCTTCAATTTCCAAATTCACACTCATTACTCTGTCAGACACTCGCTTAACCTCCAACACACTCTACACCAAAGGTTTCAAACCAGTTCCAGAAAGGGCAGAGAGGGTGCAGGTTTTCTGTGCAACCACCCACTCCAGCAGGTGATTTCACTGATTAACTGATTCCACCTGCTCAAAGTGATGTTAAGTGATGGCTTTGGGCGAAGAGAGTCAGTCTCAGACAAGCTGCTGTGGTTGTCATGATCCTGCCCTTTAGGGGGCTCCTGTCAGAGTTTTGTACTGATTTCTGAGGTAATTCACCTCCCCTGTGAGACTGGCGTTGTGTGTTCACTGCTCCTCTGGTTTTTCTCCAGTTTTTCTCGTTTGTAACTTGGTTTTTAGTGGTTTTGAGTGTGATTTTTTTTTATCTTTGGGTATGCACTTGATGTGGTTCTTGGTCCTTCAGTGTGCATTTTTAACCATTTTTGATTGTTTAGTGCCTTTTTTGCACTGCATGACGCCGCACTTCACTCCCTCGGCAGACACGATGCTAAGATACTCTGCAGCTGAGCTCTGGAGACTGAACAACAACAATGTCCCTCGGGACATTATCACTATCAGAGAGCTTGGTTTCCTCCGCCGACCTCGCTGTGTCCACAGAGGCTCCCAGAGAAAGTTTGTATTCCATCGGACTGGTTCGTCTGTGCCGGTTATCTGGTCAGCTGAGCGCATCAGCGCTCGGCCCCCACGTCATCAGAGTGCTGCAGCTTCTGGGACTTGTAGTCCTGATGTGACGACAGCGGTTTCTGACACTCTCCGGGCGCTGAATGGAAAACGTGGAGTGGATTTTAAGCTACTCAGGCCTATTCAAAGATGTCGGTCTGTCAATCCGACAGAAGTCTTCAGTTTGGGGCTCATTAACATCAGATCACTGTCCTCAAAATCCCTGTTGATCAACGATCTAATTATGGATCATCACTTGGACATGATTGGGTTATGTGAAACCTGGCTCAAACCCACAGCTGTTCTTCCTCTGAATGAGGCCTGCCCACCAGGGTACACATTTAGTCACGTCTCGTGGTGTGAAGCAAGGCAGGGGTGTTGCTTTCATTTCTAAATCCAGGTTTACCTTATTGACTGTTGGGGGTCATAAATATAATTCGTCTGAGCATCTCTCCGCTCTGCTCATGAAGCTACATATTGTCAGGGTCAGAAGTATGGAAATCAGTCATGCTATTTTGTCACTGTTTATAGGCCTCCTGGCCCATATTCTGAATTCTTAGATGAATTTGGTGCGTTCATTTCTAGCCTGTCAGCTAGTGCGGACAACATTTTGATTATTGGTGACTAACATTCATATAAATAAGCCCTCTGATCCCCTTTGCAAGTCATTTATGGAACTTGTTGATGAGTTGGGATTCCAGCGGTGCATTCAGGATTCAACGCACATTAGTGGAAATACCCTTGATTTGGTTCTCACACGTGGCCTTGCTGTCACGAACATTGACATTTTGCCTCTTGCCTCGGTGGTCTCTGACCACTCATTTATTAGGTGTGCATTTATGTTTCAGCGTTTAGTGAACCGAAAGCCTTGTCTATCTCTGCGGCGATGCATTAATCCCTCAACTATGACTGAACTCGAAGCCAGACTGCCTGAAATTTTGGCTTCAGGTTTGGAGAATGTTCATTCAGTGGATAGTCTTGCAGATGGCTTGAATTCAGCGCTCAAGGCTACACTGGATAAGGTTGCGCCTCCTCTTTTAAGGCCACACCTTCCCAGGGTGCAGTCACCTTGGTTCAATGGTTACTTGCGTGACCTTAGGCAGAAGGCTCGAGGTTTGGAACGGAAATGACGAAGTTCTAAATTAGAGGTGTTCCACCTTGCATGTCGTGATGCTGTCTTAGATTATAAGCATGCACTACTGGCTACAAAGCGTGCCTATTATTCTGATTTGATCAACAAAAACAAGCATTATTTGTTGTGTGTTGGGGGGGTTTGGCTGGACATTTTGGTGTTCTTGTCTTTTCTTTGCTCTCCAGGTGGTATGCAAACTGATTTATTGTCTGTGGAGAAGGTGCTGGCAGAAGAGTCCTTCACCCTCATCAACGTGATGTGCAGCACCTGTGGATGGTGCTCACGTGCAACCTTAAAGACTTTCAGCTGAAGCAGATAATGAGATGGCGTTCTGCATTTAAGCCATGTGTGATTCAAGCAGAATTGCCGGGAACTCGACCTTGTGATGTTCGTTTGTGAGACGCTGAGGACCGCGCCTGGGTTTGACACATCGTGCCTGTGAAGGAGGACGGGTGAGGGACACATGCTGTCAGCACACATCAGAGGTGATTTGATTGTCTGAATAATTGTTAACAGTAACTTGGTATTTTGTTATGCAGTATATGTGAACATTGATGAGAATTGTGCAGCTCGCTTCTCACGGCCGTGGCATGCGGACTGATGATCCTCCACCTGTTGTGAGAAGCTGCTCATTCATATAAAGCTTAAATTCAGACCTGAATGTGTTGCTGATAGTGTGTGCCTTTGAAGGATATTAGTTGTAGCTGCTGACTTACCTCACCTTTTCTATCCTTCGCAGAGTCGGTTTGTCGTGTCCACCTGGAGGGTGTTTGGCGGTGAACGTGGGTCCAGAAGCGCCGGGCTTCGATCCTTTTGGGCGCTGGAGAGCGTGCCGTCCTTCACTCCGCCAGACTGACGCACTTTTACGTTTGTACACTTTGTATTGCACAGAAGGGGGAAAAATAAAATTGCTTTGTTTCTGGAACCGCTTTCTGGTTGTTTTGGCGCTGGGTTCCGTCAGACGCAGGTCCGCTCCTCAACCCGCGTCGACACATAACATTATTCAGAGTTTTTGTTTGAAACTGTAGCATTTCTCATTCATGGACAGCCACCTGTTATTCACACTCCCTTTTCAGCACAGGACTTCTTGGACTATTTCGAGAAGAAAACTGAGGATATTAGGTTGAGCATATCTCACCAGGCTTTGGTCCAGCCACCGCATACTGCTATGGAGGTGGATGCTCCCACTGAGGTGTTACCCAGATTTACAGATTTTGATGGTATCTCGCTAGGCGCACTGACGAAGCTCATGACGTCTACTAAAAGCACAACCTGTTTGTTTGATCCTTCTTCTTCTTTGTCTTTCGGCTGTTCCCGTTAGGGGTCGCCACAGCAGATCAATTGTTTCCATCTCACCCTGTCCTCTGTATCTTCCTCTGTCACACCAACCACCTGCATGTCCTCTCTAAGCACGTCCATGAACCTCCTCTTTGGTCTCCCTCTTCTCCTCCTGCCTGGTGGCTCCATCCTCAGCATCCTTTTCCCTATATACCCAGGGTCCCTCCTCTGCACATGTCCAAACCATCTCAATCTCGCCTCTCTGACTTTGTCTCCAAACCGTCCCACCTGAGCTGTCCCTCTGATATGTTCATTCCTAATCTTGTCCATTCTTGTCACTCCCAAAGAGAATCTCAACATCTTCAGCTCTGCCACCTCCAGCTCTGCCTCCTGTCTTTTTGTTAGTGCCACCGTCTCTAAGCCGTACAACACAGCTGGTCTCACTACTGTTTTGTAAACTTTCCCCTTCACTCTTGCTGATATTCTTCGGTCACAAATCACTCCTGCCACCTTTCTCCGCCCACTCCACCCTGCCTGCACTCTTTTTCACCTCTCTACCACACTCTCCATTACTTTGAACAGTTGACCCCAAATATTTAAACTCATCTACTTTCACCACTTCTACTCCTTGTAACTGCCCTATTCCACTGGGCTCCCTCTCATTCACACACATGTACTCAGTCTTGCTTCTACTGACTTTCATTCCCCTTCTCTCCAAAGCATATCTCCACTTCTCCAGACTAGACTCAACTTGCTCTCTACTCTCACTACAGATCACAATGTCATCTGCAAACATCATATTCCATGGGGACTCCTGTCTAATCTCATCTGTCAACCTGTCCATCACCACTGCAAACAAGAAAGGACTCAGAGCTGATCCTTGGTGTAATCCCACCTCCACCTTGAATGAGTCTGTCATTCCGACTGCACATCTCACCGCTGTCACACTATTCTTGTACATGTACCCTATCATAAGCTTTTTCTAAGTCCACAAACACACAATGTAACTCTTTCTGTCCTTCTCTGTACTTTTCCAACAGTATTCTCAGAGCAAACATTGCATCTGTAGTGCTCTTTCTCGGCATGAAACCATATTGCTGCTCACAGACCTTCACCTGTTTTCTAAGCCTAGCTTCTACTACTCTTTCCCATAACTTCATGCTGTGGCTGGTCAGCTTTATGCCTCTGTAGTTACTGCAGCTCTGCACATCACCCTTGTTCTTGAAAATAGGAACCAGCACACTTCGTCTCCACTCCTCAGGCATCCTCTCACTTTCCAAGATTTTATTAAACAATCTGGTTAGAAACTCTACTGCCATCTCTCCTAGACATTTCCATGCCTCCATTGGAATGTCATCTGGACCAACTGCCTTTCCACTCTTCATCCTCTTCATAGCAGCCCTCACTTCCTCCTTGCTAATCTCTTTTACTTCCTGATTTACTCTCACCACATCATCCAGCCTTTTCTCTCGCTCATTTTCTTTATTCATCAACTCTTCAAAATATTCCCTCCACCTTCTCAGCACACACTCCTCACTTGTCAGCACATTACCATGTGCATCTTTTACCACCCTAACCTGCTGCACATCCTTTCCAGCTCTGTCCCTTTGTCTGGCCAATCGGTACAAGTCCTTTTCTCCTTCCTTACTATTCAACTTCTTGTACAGCTCACAATATGCCTTTTCCTTTGCTTTTGCCACTTCTCTTCTCGCCTTACGCCACATCTCCTTGTACTCCTGTCTACTTTCTTCATCTCTCCGACTATCCCAAAACTTTTTCGCCACCTCTTTGTCCTTATGCTTTCCTGGACCTCTTCATTCCACCACCAAGTCTCCTTGTCTTCCTTCCACTGTCCAGATGTCATACCCAGTACTGCCCTAGCTGTCTCCTCACCACATCTGCAGTACTTTTCCAGTTGTCCAAAATTGCTTCCCCTCCAACTAGTGCTTCTCTCACCTGCTCGCTAAATTTCACAAAACAGTCTTCCTCCTTCAGCTTCCACCATCTGATCATTTGTTGAGCTCTCACTCTCTTCTTCTTTACCTCTAAAGTCATCCTACAAACAACCATCCTATGCTGTCTAGTGACACTCTCTCCTGCTACCACCTTACAGTCTGTGATTTCTTTTAGCTTGCATCTCCTATAAAGAATGTAGTCCACCTGTGTGCACCTTCCTCCACTCTTATATGTTACCCTGTGCTCCTCCCTTATCTTAAAGTAGGTATTCACCACAGCCATTTCCATCCTTTTTGCAAAATCAACTACCATCTGTCCTTCCCCATTCCTATCCTTGGTACCATATCTACCCATTACTTCCTCATCACCTCTGTTCCCTTCACCAACATGCCCATTGAAGTCTGCTCCTATCACCACTCTTTCATGCTTGGGCACACTCTCCACCACCTCATCTAACACACTCCAGCAATCTTCTTTCTCCTTCATCTCACAACCTACCTGTGGGGCATATGCACTGATGATATTCATCATCACCCCTTCAATTTCCAACTTCACACTCATCATCCTGTCAGACGCTCGCTTAACCTCCAACACACCTTTAACATACTCTTCCTTTAAAATGACCCCAACACCATTTCTTTTCCTGTCCTCACCATGGTACAACAACTTGTACCCACCACCGATGCTCCTGCTCTTACTTCCCTTCCACTTGGTCTCTTGCACACACAATATGTCTACCTTTCTCCTCTCCATCATATCAGCCAGCAATCTCCCTTTACCAGTCATACTACCAACATTCAAAGTCCCCACTCTCATTTCCACCCTTCTAGTTTTCTTCTTCTCCCGCTGTTCATGGCAACGTTTTCCTCCTCTTCTTCGTCGTCTTCGCCCAGCAGTAGCCCAATTTCCACCGGCACCCTGTTGAGCAATAGCACCGGTGGCGGACGTTGTTAACCCGGGCCGCGACCGATCCGGTATGGGAATTCGATTCTGAGTCTGCATAGTTGGGTTGGCTTGTTTTACGCCGGATGCCCTTCCTGACGCAATCCTCCTCATTTATCCGGGCTTGGGACCAGCACTCAGAATGTACTGGCTACACCTCCTATGTGGCTGAGTTGGAATATACTGCGGCGCTTTGGGATTCCCTTTCATTGCTATGTTGATGACACTCAATTGTACATGCCAACAACTGCTGGTAATCTCATTCACATAAAATCTTTGGAAGACTGCCTTGCATCAGTAAGAAGTTGGATGTCTAGTAACTTCCTACTTTTAAATTCTGATAAAACTGAAGTTATGGTTCTTGGTCCAGCGAGGTATCATCATCAATTTGATCAGCTAGCACTTAGCTAAGGTTCGTGTGTTATACATCATACGGATAAAGTGAGGAACCTTGGGAGTAATTTTTGATCCTATGTTGTCCTTTGATCTCCACATTAGAGACATTACGAGGACTGCTTTCTTCCATTTGCGAAATATAGCGAAGATTCGTCCCATCCTGTCTATGGTTGATGCTGAGACTGTGATACATGCATTTGTCTATTCTCGATTGGACTATTGTAATGCTCTATTTTCTGGCTTACCGCAGTCCAGGATTAGGGGTCTTCAACTGGTTCAAACCACTGCTGCCAGACTTTTGACACAAAGCAGAAAGTTTGATCACATTACGCCCATTTTGGCGTCCCTGCACTGGCTTCCAGTTGCTGCAAGATCGGATTTTAAAGTACTGTTATTAGTTTATAAAATTGTTCATGGACTTGCACCTCCCTATCTGGCTGACCTGGTAAGCCCCTATGTACCAGCTCGGGCCGTGCGTTCTCAGGGTGCAGGACTTCTGTGTGTTCCCAGGGTGAATAAAAAGTCTGCCGGTCATAGAGCTTTCTCCTACCGTGCCCCAGCTCTGTGGAATGATCTCCCGGCACACATTCGGCAGTCGGATACTGTGGAGATTTTTAAGTCACATTTAAAGACTCATTTGTTTTCCTTGTTTAATCATTAGTTTTATGATGTGTTTTTATTCTTGTATTCTTTTATGGTCATCTTTTTATTGTGTTTTAAATTTTTAATTCCGTTTTTTTTGTTGTTTTATGTTGTGTGAAGCGCCTTGAGAGGATTTCATCGTGAATTGGCGCTATATAAATTAATAAATTTGAATTTGATTTCTGTTTCCTTGGTCGGTGCATCTGTATTTCTATTCTGGTCATGTTCATGTTACCATTGGTTTTGTTTTTGTTCATCATTCATTTATTTCTGGTCTTCTGTTAGTGATTTCCCTTGTGTGTTGTAATCTGGTTATGTTCCTTTAGTTACAGTTATTATCATTTACTGTATGTATATTTATTCTTTAGCCAGTATCAGTTCTGTTTTGGTTTTGCGTCATAGTCTTTGATTCGCTTATCTTTCTTTTTAGGCTGGTCACGTTATTTCCTTGGGTGCTCCCTTTGTTTGGTTCACGGCAATTACTGCTTGTCTTGAGCACGTCATGTTTTCACCGTTGGTTTTTCTGTTACTTATTTATCTTTAGCTCCAGTTTGCGTTGCTTTTTGTGTTACTGCACCCTCTTGCACTTGCCCTTGTCTTTCTCAGTCATGCCCCTTCCAGAACCTTCCTCACACCTGTTCCTCAATTCACGCCCTGATTAGCCTGTCATTATTTAAGCCCTCATAGTCTCACAGTCCATCACCAGATTCTTGAATGTTATTCACTTTCCAGCCTTCGCACCTTGTCTTGTCTTGCCTAGTTATCAGTCTGCCGGTATTTGACCCTGTTTTGTCCTCAACCGTGTTTTTGTCTTTGCCTGTGCAAGCCACCACACTGTGTATTTTTGACCTGTTTTTTGGACCTAGCCTCAGCCTCCTGCCTGTAAGTACCTTTGATTCGCTGCTGGACCACCTGTGTACCGAAGTCCTGCTTGTTTATTCTATTAAACCTAATTCTAACTGCATTCGCTGTGAGAGTTTGCATTTATGTCCACCCAGTTTGTGCCATGCCTGATGCATGTGCAGTGAAGGCAGGGCGGACATTTTTTTTTTGGGGGGGGGGGGGGGGGGGGGGGGTCTCGTATGGTCTGCAACACCGGAACTCAGAATGGACTCGCTGCACACCCCATTTGACTGACATAAGAAAACAATAAAAATTTAGTTTTTTGTTTTTAGTGTTTTGTAATTTCCTGCACAGTTTTGAAAGAAGTAAAGCATTTTATTTCATCCATACAAGACTCACCAGGAAAGGTGCACAGACCCATGTGAAGGTGGACATAGCACTTAAGTAGGCCGCCTTCTTCAGGACCCGCAGCTCACTTTCACGGATATCTGAAACTTTGTTCTTGAAGGCCAGCTCCCATGCATACAGCTTCAGGACCTTAATTCCATTCAGCATCTCATTCATCAGCTTAATACGATTGTCTTTATTCTTCATTTGAGCCACCTAAAAGAACAAAACAAAATGAAAGCCACAAGACACTGTAAAATGTCAAGTTTAAAAGAGAAAAATCATCGTGCATCAATCACGCTTCAGTCATCTGTCAGATGGAACTCCAATTAACACCTGCTCCAGCTGAAAATGTGAGATATAATAAAGTACTTTAAAGTACTGAAGTATTTTAACTTGCTGCATCAGTCTCACCCCATTCCCAGTTAGCATTACAGGGTTTGGACAACAAAGGTGTGGATGAGTGAGTGAGTTAATTCATCCCAATGAGTTAAAAATAACAGATGCTGTGATTTTGTTACTCCCCAAATTAGAAAAAAAAAACCTAAATAAACACATAATGACAACAAGACTCTCCGGGAACCATCACCTTATCATGGTGGAGAGGTTTGTGTGCCCAGATGAACCTGAGAGCTGTGTTGTCTGGGGCCTTATGCTTCTGGTAGGGTTTGCCATGGCAATTTGGTCTTAGGCAAATTTGTCCCTCGCCTGAGACCAAATTGTATGAGGAAGAGGAAATGTGACCCGGCCTGGAGGAAGCTCGGGGCCCCCATCTTGAGCCAGGCTGAGACGGAGGGCCCATCAGCATTCACCTGGTGGCTGGGCTCGCCATGGAGCCCGGTCAGGCACAGCCCAAAAAGGCAATGTGGGCTTTCCGTATTCACTCTGTGGGCTCAACACCCGCAGGGGGAACCGCTGGGGTTGGTGCGCTGTTCCAATAGTGGCAATGAAAATCGAGGGCCTTGATGGACCAGACCTGGGCGGCAGAGGCTAGCTCTGGGGTGTGAAACGTCATCTTGGTGGAGGGAAGGAACTGGAGCTTGTGCGGGAGGTGGAGCGCTACCAGTGAGATCTGGCAGGCCTCGCCTCCACGCACAGCCTCAGCATCAGAACCACTCTCCTTGACAGGGGTTGGACCTTATTCTTCTCTGAAGTTGCCCAGGGTGTGAGGTGCTGGGCCAGTGCAGGGATACTCACAAATCCCCAGCTGAGCACCATTACATCAGAATTTACCCCAGTAGATGAGGTCACCTCCATGTGTCTTCAAGCAGCGTGGTGGTGGGAACTCTGGCTGTTGTTTGTGCGTATGCATCAAACAACAGTTCAGAGTATTCAGTGTTCTTGGAGTCCCTGAATAGAGTCCTGTGTGTTGAGGACTCCAACGTTCTGCCTCTGGGACTTCAACGCGGGCAATGGCAAAGACACCTGCAGAGGCGTGATTTGGAGGAACAGCATCCCAGACTAGATAGATAGATAGATATATAGATAGATATATAGATAGATACTTTATTGATCCCAGAGGGAAATTCAAGGCATCCAGCAGCTTGCACATTAGACAAGACACATACATTACACCAGACACACAAGTAAGATTAAATAAATAAAAGAAAATAGACCACTCAATAAAAACCACTAACTAAACTAAAAATAAAATTTTGTCAGCATCCAGTCTCACAGAATATAACGGAGGAGTAAATATAGTGTAATAATGCAGTAATAAGGAGGTAGTGCAGATGTAAACAGTACACAATACAAACAGTGTAGGTTGTGCAAAGAGGTAAACAGTGTAAACATTGTTGGTAGTGCAAAAACAAAAAAAGCAATAAAAGGTCTAATCAGATGTATCACAGGATTATTTTTTGCTGTGTTGGGAAGAGTTGAACAGTCTGATGGCTTGAGGGACAAGAGACTTCCTAAATCTGTCCGTGTGGCAGGACTGGGACAGCAGTCTGCCACTGAATGAGCTCCTCTGCCTGATGATGACGCTGTGCAGAGGATGCTCAACATTGTCCATGATGGCCAGCAGTTTACTGAGGGTCCTTCTCTCTGCCACTGATGTTAGTGTCTCCAGCTGTGTTCCCAGCACTAAACTAGCTTTCCTCACCAGCCTGTCCAGTCGCCCGGCGTCCCTCCTCTTCATGCTGCTCCCCCAGCAGACCACCACAGAGAAGAGGACACTGGCTACCACAGACTGGTAGAACATTCGCAAGAGTTTATGGCAGATCCTGAAGGACCCTAACCTCCTCAGGAAGTACAGTCTGCTCTGTCCCTTCCTGTAGAGGGTGTCAGTATTGGCTGACCAGTCCAATCTATCGTCCATAAGTGTCCCCAGATATTTGTAAGACCGGACCATCTCCACATCGACCCCCTCAATGGAGACTGGATGCAGAGTGGGCCTGGACCTTCTAAAGTCCACTACCATCTCCTTTGTTTTGGTAATGTTCAGCTGCAGGTTGTTTGATTTGCACCACTCCACAAAGTCCTGTATCAGGTCCCTGTACTCTTTTTCCTGTCCCTCTCGCACACATCCCACAATAGCAGTGTCGTCCGAAAACTTCTGCATGTGGCACGACTCCGAGTTGTAATTGAAGTCTGATGTGTACAGAGTGAACAGAACTGGAGAGAGCACGGTTCCTTGTGGTGCTCCAGTGCTGCTGATCACTGTGTCTAAGGTGCAGTTACTGAATCTAACGTATTGTGGTCTTCCAGTTAGATAATCAGTGATCCAGGTGACCAGATGAGTGTCCACCTCTATCTCCATGAGTTTGTCTCTCAGTAGCAGGGGCTGGATGGTATTGAAGGCAATGGAGAAGTCAAAAAACATGACCCTCACAGCGCTGTTACCCCTGTCCAAATGAGAGTGGGCCCTGTGAAGGAGGTAGAGGATGGGTCCTCCACTCCCACCTTCTCCCTGTATGCAAACTGCAGTGAGTCCTCAGCATGTCTAACCTGAGGTCTGAGGATGCTCGGCAGCAGTCGCTCCATGGTCTTCATCACGTGGGATGTCAAAGCGACTGGCCTGTAGTCATTCAGCTCCTTCGGGTGTGCCTTCTTAGGAACTGGAATGACACAGGATGTCTTCCACGTGACTGGGACCTTTCCGAGATGCAGGCTTAGGTTGAAAACATGCTGGAGGGGCTCCCCCAGTTGGTTGGCGCAGGCCTTAAGCATTCTGGGACACACTTTATCCGGACCTGCTGCCTTCCTGGGGTGGAGTCTCCTTAACTCTCTCCTGACCTGGTCTACCATGAAGGAGGGAGGGCGGTGAAAGTGGGTGTTTGTTCCGGCTGACTGTGACGATGATGATGATGATGATGATGATGGTGGTGAGGATGGTGAGGGTGAGGGCGAGGGCTGATCTACTGTGGGTTTTGATGGTGATGAAGTGATAACTGCTGCGGGAAGGGTTGATGGAGGGTTTGCAGAGGCAGAACAATCAAACCTGTTAAAGAAGTTGTTAAACTGGTTTGCTCTGTCCACACCCCCATCTACTGGGCTGCAGCTGCTGTTTTTGCAGCCTGTGATGGTTTTCATTGCATCCCAGATCTCCTTCATGTTGTTGTCTTGCAGCTTTCTCTCCACCTTCTTCCTGTAGGACTCCTTGGCCTCTTTAAGGCGAGCCTTTAGTTCCCACTGTACACGCCTAAGCTCTGATCCATCTCCGTCTCTGAACGCCCTCTTCTTTTGGTTTAGAAGATTCTTGACATCGCTGGTGATCCAGGGCTTGTTGTTTGGAAAGCAACGTACAGTTTTTATGGGAACAGCAATGTCCCTACAGAAATTCAGGTAGCCCATAATGCAGTGTGTCACCCCATCAATGTCCTCACCATGTGTGTCCTGCAGCACGCTCCACTCAGTAGTCTCGAAACAGTCCCTCAGGGCTTCTTCTGCCTCAGGAGACCAGACTCTGAATGAGCGTGTAATAATGGGCTGCCTCAGTACCAGTGGTTTGTACTGAGGCTGTAGAAAAACCAGACTGTGATCTGATTTTCCCAGTGGTGGTAATGGACCAGCTGTGTATGCTTCCCTCACGTTGGCATACATCAGATCAATAGACCTGTTCTTTCTGGTGGGACAGTCCACAAACTGATGAAAAGCAGGGAGAGTGGAGTTCAGTGTAACATGATTAAAATCACCAGAGATCACGAAGAAAGCCTCAGGGTGTTGTGTCTGCAGGAGACAATGGAGCGTGAGATTGGCTGGAGAACCTGTGCAGCAGGGGCGGTGTTGCATTTACTCTGCCATAGTGTTGTGACAAAAAAGGAGATGAGCCAAAAGGTGAAGCTCTCAATCTACTAGTCAATCTTCGTTCCTACTCTCACCGATGTTCAAGAGGGTTGGGTCATGACCGAAAGAATTAGATTGCAGGTACGTGCGGCCAATATGGGTTTGCTCAGGAGGGTGGCTGGTGTCTCCCTTCGAGATAACGTGAGAAGCTCAATCATCCATGAGGAGCTTGGAGTAGAGCCACTGCTCCGTCGCGTTGAAAGGAGCCAGATGAGATGATTCGGACATGTGGTAAGGCTGGCCCCTGGGAGCCTCCTTCGGGAGGTATTCTAGGTATGTCCATCTGGGAGGAGACCCCGGGGAAGACCCAGGACTAGGTGGAGAGATTATATCTCCACACTGGCCTGGGAATGCCTCGGGATTCCCCAGTTGGAGGTGGTTAATGTTCATGCAAGAGAAATTTTAATTTGTCTATGTGAAATCCCAGAGAGTCTGCCATCTGCTGTATGGTTAGTGGATGGTTGATACATTATTGAACATTAAGAACAACTGTGGCAGAACTGATGCAGTTTGTTGCATCCTATAGACTGGACATGGTGTGTTCTTGTCTCTACGCTCCACCTGGCTAACGAGCTTGTCAAGATTTAAGCTTTAAGCTTGCTTTCAGCTTGTTTTCATCTTGGAATATAGTACGTGCCATGGGATTAATATACATGCTGTTGGATTAAACTGGACAGTGTTTGGTACTTTCCCGGAGTAAGTGAGGTCATACCGGACTTTTCCATTGCAAATGGGGAGGCCCACGGAATGAACTCAGTGGTGAAGACGATGGAATATGTCTAAGAATTATTCTAACATGACAAGTATGATCAAATGAAGTATTAATGTGTTAAAAGTAATGTCTAAGAATGATTCTAACATAACAAGTATGATTAAATGAAGTATTAATGTGTTAAAAATTAAGAGTTGATTAGAAAAAGTATGTTACAAATAAGTGAAATGAATGATTATATGAGTTGTTTTTCATAAAGAGTGCAGAGTCAGAGGAAAAGAGGAAGTGAAGAAGTTGTTTTTCATAAAGAGTGCAGTCAGAGAGAAAGAGGAAGTGAAGTGATGTTGCAACGAGGCAAGAAAAGCTGATGATAAACAACTGATCAAATGATTAAGATGTGGTAAAATATGAAATGAATAATAAGGAATGAAAATGTTTGTATATGATCATATGAATTGTTTTTATGTGAAAGAGAGTTGTAATGAAATGATTGAATATGATTGATGTGATTTTAAAGAAATGATTTAAAAAAATGAATTCTCAGAAAAGCTGAAGTGTTAACAGAAAAGAGGAACTTGAGAAATAAGTTACTGGCAAAGGGCCGCAGATGGCTTCCGGTAAGGGAAGGAGAAGGGAGGAGGTTTTGAGTCAACAGTGTCCCCATGGTAACCAAGATCATCTGAGGACAAGAGTCAAGCACATATATAAACTGTGAAACACCAGGAAACTGGGTTATTCTTCTAGGGAGAGGTGCTGTTGTCACTTCTCCCCTGCTACGAGGAGATCACAAGACTTGACCATCTTGTGAGCAGCAATTGGAATCGTGTAGTGAGAGGATTGGAGCCATAAGAGATCATTTGAGAGAGTTTTAAACTCCCACTCAGGCCGTCCAGTCACGGAGTAGCAGAGCATTGGAGAAAAATCACTGGCCTTAAGTCTGAGTGGGGAAGGTTCAACGTTTTCTCTCTCTCAAGGAACATCACAGCATACCAGATTGGATTAGATCAACTTTTGGTTGATTGAAGAAGGAATAAACTCTTATGTGGATTAATTTCCTGAAGGATTACAACATCACACAAGGATCGTGGTCAGCTAACGACTAATAGCTGATGAAGAGGAAATCAAGTTCATCGAGCTGGGGACTTTAACCTCAAAAACCTCCTTCCCTCACTCCTAGAAAAATTGTTAAGAAGTCAATCCAGTCCAGTCGAAGTAAGATCAGACAGTATCATTGAATCAAAAACAAAAATCTCTGCCAATCATTATTCTAATTATACTTGAATTACTGTTGTGAAATTATCATCATATAACCTATTTTGATTATGTTGTCGGCACTTGCAAAACCTGCAATAAATTTCCAAGCATGCAGTTAAAGTGTCAAGGCTCGGACATTGGATTTATTGATGCTTCTTAAGGTGTAAAAGTTAAAGGTTATTGGGTGTACAACATCAAAAAGTGCTCTAAAAGGTTAGTCTGGTTTTTAATGAAAATAACACATCCTGGGGACTCGCTGTATGAGTCACTAAATTCAAAATATAGCAACATTCCAAGAGCCCTGATCCATAAGAGGAGAGCTGCCGTTAACGGGCATGGCCGGTTCGTATCCTGGTTCCAGAGAAGGCTATTCGACCGGGGTGCGAGATCAGCGTCAGCGGGGTGGACGTCCGGATGGAGGCAGTGAGCGGCTAGACGAATCTCCTCGCCACCAGCTTGAACAGCCTTTGTGCAGCCCTGCCGGGTAATACCCGTGGAGACACGAAGGTCGGACCCCAGAGATGGAGAGCTGGTTTAGTACACAAACACACTCATTGGAGGGTGAGAGTGTGCCGTGTATCTAAAAAAATAACGGGATCTGACACGTGGTGCCCGAACAGGGACCTGGCAAAGTGTAGTCGGGTCCGAGGAAGAATCCTGGCCAAAGGAGAGTCTTTGCCATTGGGTAGGTGAAAAGCCCCTGAGTGGATCACCAAAGGAGACAGTGTTGTGGAGAGTGTCGGCTGATGGCCTGTATAGGTCCAGTAACGGCTTGAAACATATCTGTTCTCCAGAGGTGTGAAAATTTGGAGGCGACCACCAGACGGACAAAGTAAAGACAACAGGAGTAAGTATCCAAGGGAGCTGGGATCAAGAACGAGAAGCAGACGTGTAACTGCTGGATCGTCTGGAATGGGACGAGAAGCAGACGTGGATAGCCTGCTGGATCGTCACGAAACGTCGAGGAAGGGAAGCAGGCGAGGGAGCCTGCTGGATCGGATCGTCAAGAGAGCAGGTATGAGAGTATACCGTGCAAAGTGGTGATCTACAAGAGAGAATAGGATCATCAACCCGTGAGGTTCCTGAGGGGAGAAGCGGGAAAAGGAGCAGCTGATTTGGAATTAACCTCTGGAATTAGCGCTGAATAGCCAAGTAGTCTGTCACTCATCCCTGACTCAAGGCGCCAAGAGAGGCTTTGAGAGGCAGACGACTCGAGACGACAAGGACCATAGCTGAAGTCAAGGAGACGACAGTGGTGGAATCGACAATCTCAGCAACCGAGAGAATAAAGAGAGGATAATCATTACCAAACAGTAAGGTTAGTGTAGAAGAATTTTTAGGTCCTTATTTGAACTATGATGAACTATCAAGTGTCCTGATCCGAACTGTATGTCCTCTGGTTGAACTAGCAGGTGTTCAACCCAAAAAAAAGGGCTCTATTAGTCATTCAGTCTGTCAGGGGCTTTCCAAGGCCTCTTAGGTGCTTTCCCGCAGGCCACGTGCAAGGGGCCTCGGGCCAGCTGCACCTGTGGCTGAGGCCACGTGCGGGGGGGCCTCAGGCCAGCTGCACCTGTGGCTGAAGGTCTTTTAAAAAAATCAGTTGTAAATCCTTCACGTTTTAATGGGAGCGTTTGTCACATTGAAATAATGGCCTAACACCTGCTTAGGGTTCACTAGAGGACGCTTCCAATAGAAAACCATGTCTTGGGAATGAAATAAATAAAAAAGTCGAAGGAGGAGCGATGCCCGCGGGTCTCCAATAAATAGATGAGCGCGGTTGTCACATATTCAGTCCCTCTAGAGGACTCAGTTTGTCTAAGCTCTGTGTCGAAGGCTTAAATAAACTTAAAAACTCTGTGCATTTTATCTTGCTTAAGGCTGAATTATTCTAAAGTGTTGTGTCCTTTTCTAGCATATCACTTGCAATTAGTTTGTGTTATCTAAAAGACGACATCCCGAGAAGACTAAAGACGAACCACGACAGAACTTGGCGAGCCAGCCAGGAGGGTCCAGGGGCATTCCGGCAGCCTGGGGCAGTCCAGCTCATCCCTCCAGACCGTAAATAACAGTGATCACGACTAAAAGGTAAGCAGAAACCTTTTGTAACTTCTGCACGATCTGGAGGAGTGAGTCGGGATTTCCGCCCAAGTTGACAGGTGATATTTTTAATTGCCTCTTACCCAAAAGAACCTGGACTAAGAAAATTGATAAGAGACTAAAAAAGATAAGATTGAAAATGATCAGGCCTTGTAGATAAAATGCTCAGAAGGTGTGTGTGTTCCCGGGAAAAAGAATGTCTGTGTGAGTGAAAGGTCAGGAATGTTCATGAACTCTGGTGCGGAAAAGAGTGCATGGAGAACTAACCTGGATGCTTGGGGAATAACTGGTGTTGAAATTCGTTATTAATGTGCCGGCTGATAGCATGCGCTGTAGGGGTTAATTTAGGGGAGTATACTGACAAATAGATACAAGGTAATACAAGGTTATTTAAAGAGTTTAACAGAGACTGAAGTGAAATAAGTGAGAAAAAGAGTTTAACAGAGAATATGTGCACAAGATAAGTAGAAATACCGTACGTGATAAAGAGATTTAAAGAGAAAAGTGCAAAGTAGCACAGCTGACAGTAAGTAAAAGAGCTCAATAAAGGACGTCATTTTTTAAGAAAAGAGAAAAACTATAAAAAAAATAAATAAATAGAGAGTTAGTGCAGAATACATGAGAATTAATGAAGCAGAAAATAGTGCAGTAAGGCACCAAATACACGCTTGTGGGGCGTGGGAGAAGAATAAGTAATTAAGTACACAGTAATATGAGTTTTTTATAAGAAAAGAAAAAGAGAATATTTTCAGTGCAAAGGCACATTAAGCTCACGAGGAGCTCAGTAAGTGGGAAAAAAGTAGAAGAAAGTGCAGAAAGGCACAGGATACGCACGCGAGGCGCGGTAAGGCGTAGAAGTAAATGAAATATTGTATGCTCAGAGAAGAGCTTGTGAAAAATAATATATTAAGCACAGGATACGCACGCGAGGCGCTGTAAGGCGTAGAAGTAAATGAAATATTGTACGCTCAAAGAGTAGCTTGTTAAGAAAAAAATAAAAAATAAATAATATATGAGTTGCTGGCAGCGCCGGAGAAGCTGTCTAACGTGAAGAAGAGATACATATTTAAACAGAACACATTGGTGTTAAGTGATTAAAAAGGTTGTTTAAAGCCGCGGAGTGAAAAGTGGCAGAAGTCTAGATAGAGATATATAGAAAGTTGTTTTTAATAATTTTTGTGTATAAAGCTTTTGAAGATTGTTGTGTGGGAGAGCGGAGAGTAAGCGGGGAGTTACAGGCAAAGCTGTGAGGGCTTGCAGGCTGGCTGACATACAAGATTAATGTGAAGAGTAGGTACGAGGAGGAGGTGTGTAGACCCAACAGGAGGACTTGAGAGGTGCATGACAGGCAAAGAGAAAAAGTGAGAAACAGAGACAGTGGGGGAAAAAGACAGGAGAAGAGACTGCTATATAAATACAGAGAAGGTAGATATTATTTCAAAGAAAGAAAACTAATAAACAAACATAGCAGGAAAAGACGAGAAGCAGAAAGTTAAAAAATTAGAAGGAAAATAGAAAGTCGGGAGCAAAGACATTAGGAAGTGTTAGGGTTGTAAGAGGATTAAATAAATAAAGTTGGTTATAAATCAAAAGAGTTAAAGCTTAGATTATAGTGAAAAAGCTGACAGACTGATCAATGCTTGGGACAGTCATTGATGGGAGACTTAAGTGATAATGAAATAATACTCCCAGAACATTACTTGACTGACGGAGACATTGAAACCCAGGGAATCAGGACACATTTTTGGCTGGAAAGGACCTATTTTGGCAGGGTAGGAGCAGAACATTGGCAGGACGAACAAGAGATCAATCAGAAATTATGGCAGATTACTAAGGTAATCAATCTGAAGCAAAAGAAAGAACAATTCCCTCTAATTAACTGGGAGCTGCTGATAAGACGTCTGTGGCATCAGGGTTTAACCCCGTGGCTGGAGCTGCTTTGTGCTGATCCTAATAAAGAAATTAGCATACCATTAAATCATTTAATAACACTGCCAACCGATCCAGGTGAAGAACTGTTTCCTAGGTTGACTCTGACTGTGGTCCCAAGGAAGGTTCGGTGGGTAACAGGTAAATTTTCATATTTAGTTAAAGAAAAAGAAGACGGGCATAACAGTTGGAAATTTAATCCTTTTAAGGGTTTAAAATACAAAACAGGTGTTACAGCCGACAAGCTATTGGTCTGGATCAGGACAGCCCCTGAGGGACTACCAGAGCACCATAGAAACATCTCACATAGTGTTTGTCAGGGTTACATGGGTAACTCTCAAGGTCAAGGTCGGGAAAGTACCCCGCTAGACTTAGTACTAAGAAAATATCCAGGAAAGCGCACTAAGGCCAACCAATGTATGAGAAAGTGGCACAAAAGGTCACATGGGGGCAGGCAATGGCCTTTGGTGTGATCATTTGATCCGGTGATGTGTGAAGCAGTTGCGGTAGAAATACAGAAAAAAGAAATTAAAGATCAGCAGAAGAACATAAATAACAACAAAAAACGCACTGAAGAAAAA